>NW_020225791.1:415576-519379 GCF_003070985.1 Temnothorax curvispinosus
TCGCAAAGCGGCGTCATAAGGTGTCCTTGGGCTTTTACCGAACAACAACTACATTCGGACAGAGGTTTTCGGCTCGCCGAGAAACTTGGAAAAGCGACCGCAGATCCGAAAGTCGCTTACGAGTTCCTCAAAACAATCGATGCGAAAAAGCTTATAGAAACTGAACGGAAGTTTCTCTTGACGGAATCAGTAATTATCTGAACATTTAATCGTAATTATACGAGTGCAATAAATTATAGTATGCACGCTACTATTTTTAGTCTATGCGAATAAAATACTTTCTTTGATAATATTTTTTTCGCAGGAGCGTAAACAATTCAGCTTTATATTTACACCCTCTTTGGATCACGAATCATCGAATCCATTTTTCCCGGAAGATCCAGAGACGTTTATGTGCCGCGAGGTTAAAGTACCATTTCTTTTAGGTTTTACCAGTTGCGAGGGATCTATTCTGATATGTAGTGACTTTAACGGACGTGAGTTTTATTTTTATCTCTATAAAGTATATTTTTAATCGCTTCGAATTTTCATACAATGTGTTGTGTTCAAAATAACATAATATTAGTATTAGGTGACCTAGCAAACATGCACTGTCAATGCTTACAATTAAATAAAATTTTCACAAATAATATTGTACATATATTTATATAAAGTTAGTAAATTTTATTAATCCGTAATTTTGAAATACATGTATAAGAATCATAATTAATTGTTAGAACATTTTTGTTTCAAGATAACTTTATTTCACGTTTGTCTATAGTTCAGTTTCGTTATCGTAGAGCGTGTTGAGATAAATGTATATTTTCATATGCCGTATTATCTATATGTATAATATATGTATATGTAATATACATATGTATTTCTCTCATGTCGCATTCTTTTTATCGAATCACACTATATGAAAAATGTTAAATAATGTTTTGACAACATATTTTCTTTGAAAATTGTGCTTAAATCAATTATTTTTTTAGCTTGAAAGAAAAATTTATTAAAATATTTATTTTACTTATCACGCAACAGTCTTATATACAGAAAATTAATACTAAAATGTTTTTAAAATTATTTCAGACATAAGCAAAGAGGATCTTGAAGCAGTCAATTCCGATTTCAAGAAAACTATATTACCCAGATGTTTATCTACATTATCAAAAATATCAATCACAATCGAAGAATTGAAATCTTTATATTTTGGTGACAAAGCAGTGTCAGAGGAAACTCTAATAAATTACGTTAATTTTATCAGCGATGAATTCGTCTGTCGTAGCATAATGGAAGTGGTGGATATTCAGACAAAATTGAATAATAATGATAACAAAGCGACGTATCTGTATCAATTTTCATATGAGAGTGAAAATAATCCCTTGAGAAAAATAGTTAAAGTTCAGACTCCAGGTATTATCATTAATTCATTTAAAACTATTTAACAACTTGTAATTACTTCAAAACTAACGACTTTTAATTTTAGAGAGTATGTATATCATTTTATGTTGTAATTACACATATCGCAATTACAACATAAAATAACTCCAAATATTTCTAAATTTCTTAGTTTTTAAATCTATAGATATGATTTTAAGGAAACAAAAATGGTTTTATTTTATATAATTTAATTTAAAAAGTAATCTGTCTTTTAAAGCATTTAAAAGATTAATTTACAGATTTAATTAACGGTTAAATAATAATATTTTATAGGTGTGACTCATAGCGAGGAATTGGCGTACTTATTTCATCCTTATATGATAAGAAATTTGGGCTTATCAGCACCTGCAGTTGATTCGGAAGACTATAAGATGATAAATTGTTTAACGCAAATGTGGACAGATTTTGCTAAAACAGGGTACGAGAATATCTTTTTTTCGAACTTTAAACGTATTTTTTTAATTTTCGCGACATTTTAATTTTATTATGTAGGTATCGCGTATTAATGATTAACTTTCAATCTGATTTAGAAATCCAACGCCTACTACAAATTTGTGGTTGTCAGTGACTGATTCACAAAGCGGAAAATACAATTATCTGAATATCGATACAAACTCGCAAATAAAGGTCTTCCGTAAAGGAGAAGAAAGATGGGATTGGGAAAAGAAGAAAAATAAGTTACGGCGCTAAAATTTTATCTATTATACGTTAAAATTAGGTTTCTCCGGGTACCTTTTGCGTTTATAAATATTCTTATTTTTCAAAGATATTTTATATAACGGAATGTGGGCACTATTATTATTCCCCTTAAGTACAGGATAGGTTTTAGTTAGTAGAAATAAGGAGACTATAATGTTTTTTAAACTATGACTTATTAAAATCAAGAAATTTTACACGATCATTAAACTTAAAAAGTATCAGTAAATCATGCAATATATTTGTCGCTAAATTTCAAGTAATTTTAACTGAATATTGAGGATTTCGCAAGATTAACTATAATTAACTATAAAATCGTAACGAAAATAAAATTTATTTCGTGTTTTGTATCATTAATATGGCATATGTATCACTTCCATATATTCTCTTATATTTATTTTGTATATCCTGCATAGATCGCAGCTTATTCAGTTTTTTTTTGTATTTTATAATATACCTATGCATATTCAACTCTTTTAAATTTAAAAGCAATTTTGATTGACATTTTTATTCTCATATAAGTTAATATTTTCTTTAGAGAAAAATTTACTCTAAATTCGACTGAAACATTGCTTTACCATTCTTACCATCATTGTCGTATATGTCGTATAAGATGTCTGAGAAGTAAATAAAAAGTAAGAAATAAGCGAGCTCAGAGCATCATCTAACAATGGGGCTACTAATTTTCGTAGTACAATTCTAAGATGATACATCACTGCTTTTAACACGGGCCTCGCGTGTGAAACACAAGGCGCATGCGTTTCTCGTTTCAGGCTGTCACTCCTGATCGTTCCTTCGTACAGTTCTTTGGCAAGTTCGAGCACATCGCTGATCGATCGTTTCGTGAATCCTCCGGTCGAAGTGAACAGGTCGGAAGAAACGCGAGTCTTTTTCTAAGGGGGACGTTAGAAGGAGACGAAGAGTAAGTTAATCTAAGATTAAAATTTAACCGACACTTGTGAAACTGGGCCTAAATTTGCAGTAACCGCGGAACGTGCATTCTCCACGCGAAATTTTCCGTTACCAAGATGTTTACCGCGAGCGTTGATCCCGCATCGATTTGACTTTCCGCTAATCGAATGACAACATACAGTACCGGTCAAAAGTATTGCATCGCTTATGGAAAGGGAAGTCGTTACTTTAATAAAGAAAGGCGTACATAAATGATATAAAATTTTATGTTAGTATTTTTATTGCTGTTATTTTATGCTTTGATAAAGTACTTTGAGAAAACAAACAAATGATTTTAATGATTTAATTGTGTTGTTTTATATATTATCGTCAACGATAATTATTCAACCTCAATTAAATCATTATTAATGTCTTTGTTTTTTTTTCTCAAAGTATTCTTATCAAAGCATAAAATAACAGCACTAAAATAAAATTTTATAATATTTATGTACGTCTTTCTTCATTGTAACGACTTCCCTTTCCATAAGTGATGCAATATTTTTGACCGGTACTATACGAATATGATCTTTGTTTAGGTTTGCTTGAGCGAAGGTGACAATTCCGGATAACGAAAGAGGATAAAGCAGAGATTCGCACACGCTATTTACGGGACATATTATACATATATAGAATATTTTCGTTTAGTTCGTTTCGTTTGCCTTTAAACGTCACAATGGACTGCGAGATACCTCGCGACTTGCAGATGTCTTATCTGCAGGCGATTCAAAAGATACCGGGCGATACCGCTGGTGAGAAGTGGCGTTGGATCGGAAGATTGATTTTGCATCAGAATAGCAAGGATCTTGAGCAATTTCCGCCAGAATTGCTGCTTATACTGCACGTGGAAATTGCCGTCAAGAAGAAGAAGCACGAGGAAATAACGTTGGCGCTCAAGCACGAGAACTTGACGATAATAAACCGGGCTTTTAAGGCCTCCTGGTTTTTCGATGGCAGCCACAAGGAGATCATCGACGTCGCGTACTTCTGTGAACGTCTCTTTCCTTACGTTTCCGTAAATACGAGAAAGCGTATCGTGATTACACTCGCACATCGATTGTCCGGCAAGGATCCGGTTTTCGCACAGCAAATGTTCACGGCAGTGGCATCTACTTATGGCATTCAAACCGCTTATCCATTGTTCATGGCTTGCGATAATAATTTTGTTTGTAAAATGATCGAGGAGAAAGGATTCGTGCTGCCTGTAGAATTTGTTAAAAAGATCTTTTACAAAAATCCGGATTTGGTAGTGAGTTTTCTCAAATTATTGAATCCCGGAAAAGGAATTATGACTAAGCGCACTCCCTTGGCGATCGGCATCAATAAATACAAGCGTTTCTTGCCCAAATTAATAAAGAGACGAATAGAAGCTTTCGTGGAACTGTACGAGATTTATCGACCGAGTATTGTTTTGAGCAACACGTGTGCCGAAATATTTCTGAAAAAAGCCAAGCAACACCTGATAGAAAAGCCACTTATATACATCCGCATCTTACCACTCCGAAAAATCAATCAGTATTTGATGAAAAGCATATTTCCGAGTTTATTGCCTAATAACATGTGTGACTTCTCGACAAATACTATGCTTGATTACTTGAAATATTATCCACATGATAAGAAATACGAGCTGCTACGTACATCGTATGAGACTAAATACAATGCTAATTTTCTCGAGGCGAAGAATGTGACGCCAGATTTATTACGATTCTTACCTGCCGAGGAACGGATCAAACAAGCTAGAATTAAAATCGGGAAGATGGTTTGTGCGATTCCGGGGGATTACGAGACAGCTTGGATTTGTTATTTACCTGCTAACGAAGCGATACCAGTTATCAAGGAAACAATAAATAAAACTGCAGATGAAAACCATAGGCTTGATTTAATTATGCAAATGATGTACGCTTGTAAGATTAATGAGGATGACGATGCGTTGTCCGATACCTTAACATACGTCTTAAATAGACATAAAAATGAAAGCTGTCATGTACTTGAAATAATTTTATGTCATCTTTTTTTAAAATATGATATACCTCATTTAAACAGAAAGCAGGGCTCTCTTGTAGAGGAAATTGCTAAATTGTTTCATATAAAACATAATTCCATACCGACAGAGATACTCGAGGCTCTAGTACTTTTCAAATGTATACATAATATGCCAATTGAGGATCTGCTCGATATAATGCTAGAACGTAATACAAAGTTCAACATGCTCACAGAATATCCACAATATGAGAAACAATGCCTTATAACTTTCGCAAATCTCATTCAAAAAAAGTATTTGGAAGATTCCCTACTAAAACAAGGGATGTTTTGCCGATTTGTCGTAGCAATGTACAATTTCAACGATAGATGTAAACGTTCGCGCATCGAGATAGAAAAAATGACAATTAGAGATTATCCTTGGCTAATAGACGTAATAGACCGTATATCGCGCGATTCCCTGTTATATCGCGATGGTTCCTTTTGGAATGCGATACGCGTATTAAAGTTGAATGAACCAGAACTATTTCCCGATATTCGTGAGCCATATTCATTAGCGAACGTAAGATCAGGCGCGGCGCTTGCTCTATTAAAACGAGACTTACAAAAGATAGAGTATGATTGGTTCAAGTACTTATCAACCTGCAAGGAGAACTGTTATCACAAACAGGTGCAACGCTTCATCAGGGCCATACGTTGGTATAAAGACCTACCTATTAAATTTGCTAAATGTTGCATGGATGAACATGATGTACACGAAATATCGTCTAGCATGGCTATTCTGGCCATTCTACTTCACGGTGACGTAGTGACAAAACTAATCGACCCTCTCATACCTACAAAAGATATTAGTCATCTGGATGACAGGGATAGCTACAAACTCGTGCGAGGTTTATCGTTGAGCATGAGACTTTCTAATCCGCCAGTGCCTCTCGATCTTGTCGTTAGATTACTTGTCAATAGCATAGGAGGAGTTAGATACTTGTCAATACCTTTGATGACACTAACGAATGTAAGTAGGCGGACTTATTTGCCCAAAGTGATATCAATCGCGCAAAAGTTGACAAGTATGAGCGTAAGTGTGCGAAAGCATGGGATTAGGCTAATGTACTTGATAGCTTCCATACGCGAGCTTATGGATTTCTACCAGAAAACGTGGACGACCGAGAACCATTATTCAATACGACAAGTTTTATTCAAAGCGGTCCAGAAATTGTTCCTTACAGAGCCAAAACCCGAAACTTGGTCCCTATATTGTCAAACCATGTCGACGTTGAATCTCAAAGATGAAAGGTTCTTTTCGGAAATGAAGCTGTTTCGTGACATCCCCGACGAATATGTCATGAAATATCTTGATTTATGGCTCAAAACAATAGATAATTTTCAAGAAATGGGATTAGATGTCGAGAAGATAAACAAATATACTGTTGAATATTTGGCAATGTTTAACTCAACCGTTTCCAACCTTCTGTCCGAAGAATTCGTCGAGAATATACTTCAAAGATATTTATTCCACGTCAATACTTATGTATCTGAAAGAGCGAGACGTTTTCTGATATTGCACATTTTCCCAAGGGATATGGACAAACACGCAGCGCGTTCTAAAATATTAATCAATGTCTTGTGCAAGATATCTTTCGTCAATGAGGACGTGCCTCAATCTCTTAAAAATTCACACTTCTGTCTAACCAACAAAACTGTGCGTTTACTCATAAATGATTTCGTCACTGCCTACGTTCGGACGTGCTTTGATTGGGACACGTCTATTAATTCACAAGTCATCGATTGTATGCTAATGAGATTTTCATCTGACTTGTCACCTATGCAGGATGCGAGTTCTTATTTGCGGTTATTCTATGCGAAAACGTTGCAAGAATGTATGGAATCTTCAAGCAAGGAATCCTTTGGTTTGAGAATCGGTCAACAGTTGCCCGAATTAATCAATATCTTCTCGCCGGTATTAATCTCGATCATGACTGAGATTCTCAAGAACTTGTTGTACCATGTAAATGACGAAGTCCCGTTTAGCATCATGGAAGGCCTCATTGAGGCTGATAATAGGTATTCTTGTATTATGGCTGCGATGATGTTACCGTCGTTCCGGAAGTTCCGACAAATGGCAAAATACGATCAATTGATCGAAAAATTCCGAAAAATGCAAGACCCTACTATTACGACTGTTTTATACAATCATTTTTATAAATGTTATTATTGAACACAAATCGACTTGAAAACTGTTAATTAAACGAGTCGAAGAAACTAAATACTACGGCGAGTGTATTTTTGTACAAGTCAAACTACTAGTGCGCAAGTTTTTTTTTTTTTTAATGATATATACTCACACGCACACATACATTCTCATTGAAATAACGATTTTCTATTTTGGGAGATACGTCATGCCTAAAGTTTTTCTGTTTTTCAAACATTTAAAATGTTTCTCGTAGGAATAAATGCACATATTATAAGAATTGCTAGTTCGACTTATATAAGATAAATAAAATAAAGATACGCATATTTTTAGTCTCTTACAAATGTTATAGGAGTAAATGCGCAATGTGAGTTATACAATAAAAATTTTTTCAAAGCAATTTAAATAGATACGGCATTGCACAGCGTGTATTCATTTGGCTCAATTCTACATATATTATACATATATTATTTAATATGTATTATATTATTTACTATTAGTACGTTTTTGAAAGCAAATAATGGATGCATTCTTTGCGGCATACGATGACTTTTTTCTAACAAACCTTCTAATATCTCCTTTAAAAAATCTTTTTCTAAAATACCCGATTTAATAATTTCGAAAAAAGTAATAAAATTTTTTCTAGTCTAAAGTATGCGACCTTAAAGCTCTTAAACTGATTTCGAATAATTCAAATTATATTTATATGTCCCCGTGTTAGCATCGATAAAAATAATACTGTCAAACGGCGAGCCAGAATGCTAAACATCTCTGTTGATGTATCAACTTATGAGCAGAGAATTCGCAAGTTCTTTCACAAATTATAGATCGTGCAACACGAGCTTTTCAAGAAAATGACATCACTAGAAAAGGTGAAAGGTTTCGAAAATTACGTCAGACAGGGGGTAAAGGATTATTCGATAAGCAGTACGAGGTGAGTTCACGACTCCTTGATTTTAACTTGTTTTTGACGAGAAATCTTATTTACAAAAAAAATAAAAGAAATACTAAGAACTGTCCCTGCTAAATAAATTTTTCTGACGCATAGGGACGTCGCGACGCAATAATTTGACTCTCATCTACGCGAGTATCGATTGTAAAATCCTGGTGGTAAGCGGTGCGTCAAGGATTGTCTTCAACATCTACAGAGATACACTGGTATTGTGGGTAACCACCGCGACATCAAAGATCATGACAAAGAAGCAAAAATTATCAGGGAAAAGAGATTGTAAAAGGAATAGCAATGTTACAATCGAAGTACTAATGTCAGGTTAATATTTTGCGAGTCTAAAAATTATATTATATTATATATTAAAGCCTAACATTTATTAAATACAATAATCAGTTATTGTATATTATACTAAAATTAGAGATAAATAATTAAATTTCTTATGTCACCTAACAGCAGTTTATTTTTCTTATACCCCTAAACTTCAAGCAATAATTAAATTAGTAATATTTCTACGTTTTTAGAATTTCTATAAGAAATAATTTTTAACGCTGTAAATAAAAGTAGTAAATTAATCTATTTATATAATCGATTTAATGTGTTGTATTATCTTTATGTGAATTTTATATTCTTGATCTCTACATAAGAATTGAAAGATGTCTTAGTCTTATCAAGTTATTATATATAATACAGTTTTATCACTATCAAGAAAAACTTATATTGACATATCGCATCCCGATAAGAATACTGTAACAACTCAAAAAATTTCAAAATTCTTTCGAGTTAAGCCATAAAAAGTGTATTTATTATCTATGTATTATAATAGTGTCACAAGCTCGGTCACAAGACTATATGCGAAATCCAGGATAGAGATGTTATTTTCTTAAACTGGTTATGTTGTGGTTTCCTGGATGAATAGTGTAATAAGCGAATTTACAAGTGAATCACAGCAGACCTCTTCAAGAACCAATATCAATTTCATTATAACAACATGTCGCAATTGTAATTCCGTTAGTTATCTCACAATTAAAAGAAATGAAATGAAATTTATTTTTCTTCTCTCCTGAAAATTATACATTTTTAAGTTGTGACACTATTCTTTTTGGGGTATGATATGTAAACGTGCAAATCAAGCTATCTCACAAGTTATTAATTTTTATTAATTACTATTTCATTCACCTATTGTAATCTTTTAATTGTGTAATGTAGAACAGATTATTAGCATTATTAGATTTATTCTAGTTTAATATAAAAATGATGTATAGACATCCTGTGGAATCGTTATTTCCTGATGCGTCAGGCGCTTTCGGTAGATACGGAATCTGTTATCGCGGATTTACTAGAAGGAAGTCGAGTTCCTTTCTACCAGTTATTGCATGTCGTCCGACAGACTAAACAGTGCATACGAACACAATACAAAATGTTTCGACAAAAATGTAATTCTCTTATTATTTCATCATTTAAATTGACTTGTAGTGACTGAAGTGCAAACTGTCTTCAAATAAAGGAAAGTGATTTGTTCACGCGGATTATTTTATTTAAATGTATAGTGCATTGCACGATGGGCAGGACTGTATCATTAGAGCCCACTCGGTGAAAATTTTGTTGAAGTGACACTATATGAAATAACGTAATTAATTAGATATATAATATTTAGTTTGTTATGTTGTTTAATCTACTTCCATTTTGATACTCGTTAGTCTTACGAAGAGCTGCATATTTTCATTAACAATGAAAAAAGCGTCAATGAATGCACTAATTATCTTCGCGTTCTTTATCTTCGCGAGTCAGATGTTGCATATTTTCGGAAAAGTTACCGTATTGCGTGGATCGTTATTTTCGTACAATCCCAGCAAAGTGAAATTGATATGCCTCTCAGAGGATGATGGCGGAGCTCTTGTGTGGAACTACAATTTAATCTGGCAATATTATAATGCAGAAGAAAACGATTTTAGTAAGTCTTATTCACAATTAAAATCACAATTAAATCACAATTAAAATAAGTATTTTTACAGCTTGAAAAGCAAAATACAATTAAAAGTATAATATTATTTTTTTACATGTGTATTAAAATTCTTGTTAAATCTAAAATCCTTATCAAATACTTACGTACATAGACTTAGTCATAAAACATTTAATTATTTTTACATTAATCAGCAATGCATGCATTTATTATAAACGAGCGCATTACTTCAGAGTTTCAGGATTTAAATAAATTCATAAATAATGAGATAGATTGCAAAATGAACGCGAACGAAAATTGCTTGGAGTCATGGACTAAAAACAACTGGAGTTTTACAAATTCTTTTAAAACACCTATGGGTCCGGTATTCGATCAACGATGGGAAGGTAAAAGCCTCGCAGTTTGACAAAAATTTGTGATATAAAATGCATTATAATAATACAAACAATTAAAATATACTTTTATGATAGTTTCAAATAACTTACATTTAATATTTTCAGAATTTAAACAATATAACACTCTTCAAGATACCTATAATGATGTAAATTTTGATTTAACTACCGATGTAAAGGTCTCATTTTCGGTTCGTGTATCCCGCGATGTACACATAATAATTTGCAACGGCAAAAATTATAACAGAGATCCTTGCTATTGGATTATAATAGGAGGTTGGGGCAACACAAAGTCCGTCATACGAAAATGTGTGAAGGGAGTGCCAATACCTGGAGAATATCCCAAAAAAGGTTCAGATTGCGTTAAAGCACTAGACTGCATCGAGGTAAATAGATATACATTATGCTTCTCCTATAATTTAAAGCATCGTTTCTACATATTACGTATAGTAAAAACGTAAATGATTAATTAATTAAAGACTCTCAATATTAAAATTAACGAGTTACATGAAAAAGTGGACTTTGAGAGTCAAACGTAGTTAGTTGTGCATAAGTTTATGCTATGTAACATTTAATTAATAATTTAATACAAATTGTAAATCATACGTTTTGGCTCTAAAAGCTTGAAGCCACGTACAGCGACGAAGTGATAGATAAATTAAGTAATCTTAAGTTACCGACAAGCATATAAGATAAGTATTGAAAAATTAAATGTATAAAGATAGTGTAATATTCAAGAAATAGTAACAGAAAAATTCTGCAGATATTTATAATCTACAAAATATTCAGACTATAGAAATAAGAATTAGAATTAACCGGCAAAGAGATGTGCAATATACTCACAATAAATCAAGTCTAAAAAACGTGAGATTAAAACTGAGATAATTTTTAAACGATCATAGTTGACGTAATAGAGTAAATGATACAATTAGTTTTAAAATACTCACCTTATGCTAAATCGGCAAAAATTGTCGCAAGATATTTATGTCGCATATTAAATAACTTCATAATTAATGCAGCACATACCATTGTCTGAAAGTGAATGGAGATCGTTTATTATTACATGGAACTCTGCGATGAGAAAAATAATTGTTTATGATACTGATAAGATTATTATGACTTATACAGACGAGGAAAGAAATAGCTTACACTCACATAATAATTATTACATGTTCATTAGAAGTCCCACAACGATGTTATATCGATTTCATATATGTGAGTACAGATTTTGATTAATTTGTGTCAAAATTATTTTTAAATTCAGTATCAAGTAACGAAAAACAAATTATATAAAAACATGTTTTTTTTTCAGATGACTTTCTGCATACAACTGTCGAGAGTGCAGTCTTAACAAGTCCCGCCTTCCAATTTAATAACAAAATGATATGCGTACAATTGTTAGTTGGTCTCTGCATCGAATGCGATGCACATATAGTGTTGCGTGATTTCACTAACGATAAAGAATTGGTAATGGTAATAGTAAAAGGAACATCGAGAACCAGGGTTCATAATTTACCTATGTGGCAATCTGTTAAAATCACGACAAATATTTCAGCAACCGATTATAATAGTTATAATAAGGTTATAATTCAACTGATTCCTAAACTCAATGAGCAAAGCTTGAATCCGTTATGGGCGATAGCGAACGTTCGTGAATGCCCCCAAAATGGTGCGAATCTCGTAATTTTTTATTTTCTTATTAGATTATTTGGACTGTTATTAATGCTAATTACCAATTACGTGCTTTGCACGTTTGTTAAATAATTGTAAAAGTCCTCCAACAATTTATCTTTTTGAATGTATAATTTGTTCCATTATTTCTTAGAAGCTTTGAGAAAAGGTGCTATGATTACTAATCAAGATTGGTACGATTCTCACTATTTTTGGCCGAATGTGACATGTCAAAAAATATTTTATCATGAACGCACTGTTGTGAATCCTTTATCGCGCGTTAAACCGGATATAAATCTAGGTATGTATTAACAATTGTTATGTTGCGTAACTGAAATAAGTAAAGTCGCAGTTTTACTGATTACATTTTTAACATATGGCAAGCTAAAGATATTATTTTAAAATACATATAATTTTTTTCAGATGACGTAAATTGTCCTGAAGGAAAAATTGGACCGCAATGTTTGTCTTCCTGTGAATATGACCTACATAGTTACTATGATTGTCGAGAAACCGAAATTTGTTACGAAAATGGTTGTACGTGTGCTCCGGGTTACTCAGGAGATACATGTTCTATACGTAAGTAATTCCTAATGCCGAATAGTATTAATTTTACTTTTACGTATAAAATATTCGAACATTTAATATTCGAGCTTTCAGCTTGTGCATCGCATACGTATGGTCATGGCTGCAAAGAGACATGCGGCTCATGTCTTTACAAACAATGTAATAAAGTAACTGGAGTTTGTCCTAATGGTTGCGACATTGCTAGAGGAATTTACATACCACCTTTATGTCAAACAAGTAACAATCTCTTATATGAAAATTAGCATGCTTTTAATTGTACTTATCAAACAAATATCTCTCATAGTTAGAGAAAAGTATAAATATATTAATTATTTTACAGGCGTAGACAAACCTAATGTATCTACGATCTTTACAAACGAGACGACCATTTTGGCTACAGTCCCTATAACATGGAAGGACGAATATGAAAAAATATCGATTTTATATTCTTTTTTCATTCAAGTAACAATTTAATATCATTTTTATAATATTCTTTGATTAATATTTAAATTAATATTAAAAAATTATTCTATAAATTGCTAATAATTAAATAAAATTTGCAATGAAAACAAATATCTGAATGTCGCTAAATGTTTGATAATAAAAGAAAATAAAGAGATCAAGTTTATGATACATTTTTACAGGAACAAATAGAATATCAGCAATCGTGGAACAAACTATTTCGAAATATGACACAATTGACAACTTATTTTGAGAATGTAAAACCTGGAACTACGTATCATGTCGGTATCAGCTTAGATATTGCTGGTGTGCAAGTATATAGTGATTGGCAAGTAGCCGAAACTAAGTGCAATCGTGAGTCAATATTTATTTAGTTTATACAATGTTTTATTATATATAATTTGTTAATTAATTTATTACTATTCTAATGACAATTATTTCAAAACTTTTGATCTCATGACTTATTATCAATAACTTTATTATATTTATAATTTCAATTTTACGTAATATGTGCAAGACAACCAAAAAAACATTGAAAATATCTTATTGCATATAGAAAATTTGTTACATCTTTGTTATTATTGTTAAACGCATAATAAAATATTTTAGTTTCTTTATCTAGTTCTACAAATAATATAAGATTTGCTCTAATGATTCTTTGCACAATAATATAGCGGCTGAAAACTTTGATGTAACTTCCGAAGAAAATGGCATGATAATTGACTGGCAAATCAATTCAAACGTATGTAGATGTTTTATGTTAAAGATCTAGGTTCAGATATCTTTTAATTTTTATATATAATTGCATTTGCACATTTTAGTATTTCGCATAGTATTTCGAATTGAATAAAATTTATCTTTGTTTTCTTTTCTTCTCATAGCAATTATATTCATGTCCGGCAAATTGGTATTTGCTGAAAGTACGCAATATAGAAATGAGTGAGAACATACTTTATAAATCAGCTTCGTTTTTCCCATATAAATTGCAAGATTTGCCGTCATACACTTCTTTTGATGTGACCATATTTCATAATAATAAAAAATTATTTTCGAAGGAAATTCGTACACTTGAAGGTGGTAAGTTCGATTATACGTTAAAAACATTTCAAAAAGGCGTTTGTTTGCACATAAATTTATCGTTGCACATATACATGTGTAGATAATAAATATTTTTTATAAATATCCACAGTTCCATCTAATGTGGTAGATCTGACAAAAATGTTATCAGCTAATACAAATCTCACTCTAATTTGGAGGCCTCCAAATAAACCGAACGGAGAAATTGTTCAATATGAAATAATATTGAAGGTAATAAAATTATATATATATATATATATGTATATACAAAAAAAATTAATAATTTATCAAAACCAAATAAAATTACTAAATTTTAAATTTCAATCTTGTTTTATCTTACGTCCGATAGAATCCTACAATATTATATCGTGCGGTATCGTTAAAAGATCGCACGTACACATTTAATTTTAACTATATATTTTTAATTACGATATTAGATATTTCATCTTTATGTGCTTTGACTTTATATGCAGATATTTTATATTAATTCCAGGTTATAGAATACTACGGTTGTAAGGATTTAAAATTACCTACGCCGAATAATCACATTATTACAAAATTTACAACAGAGCCAACGATCACAATTCCAGACTTACATCCATACACATTGTATAGTGCGCAGGTTATAGTTCATAACTCACGACATTCCAGCGCAATTGCAGAGACAATCTTTAATACAATACAATCTGGTATATGTACATTACATTATTTATTAGAATTATCGTCAATATTACAGAGAGAACGCTGGCTAATTCGTATAATTAATTGTTTATTAATCTCTAATAATGTTTTTGGTAATATACTGGATATCTAAATTACACATATAAAAGTTTATCACACAAAAAATAAGAATTAACGATATATTTTATAGAGATACCATCAGAAGTATTTAGTCAGTTGAGAGTAGAAGGTTGGAACTTGTTATGGCGTCCGCCCGAAGATTGCACTACAATTTCAGGACCATTAATAGCGAGAATAAAAATACACGGTATTAGCAACGTTGTTCAAAACTACAACCTGACGAAGCAGACTCAAAACAGTAAACTCGAGTTAAATCAATTAAATCCTTTTGAACGATATATGGCAACAGTTTATGTAATAAGAAAGTATGGGAGCAAAGAAAATGCATCCGCTTATCAACAATGCGAGTTTGAAACTCCGCCGGCAGGTAAACCATGTTATTATTAATATAATGATCATTTTAACAGTTTTTAATAATTGATAATTTTTTCTATAACTATAACGAATCAAATTAATAGCGCCGCCCAGAGTAACAAATTTTGAGGTTGTCGAGATTGATACTCGTCAAACGCCTGCTATGATACACCTAAGATGGCAAAGTCCACTTCCACCTCTCAATGGAATATTGCGTAATTATGATGTCCAGTTTTGTAACAAAAATAGCCGGTATTGCTCAGTTGTTCAAGTTCAAATCAATGAGTCTTGTGACTTGTGGGATGATTACATATGTAAATTATGTAAAATTGTTAAAAAATTTCCTGAAATTAAGGTAAAATAATATTAAATTCTGTGTATTATTTTCGATACGTCTAGTAAACGTTATTAATTTATGTATGTAAATTATAATGTAATAGACAAGAAAAATTATATATATAAAAATTGCGTAATACAAAATATTGTAGGTTGTAGCGTACAATGTAAACGTTACGCAACCAGGCCTTGCAGTTTTCGCAACTGGCGATATGCTTCGTAATACAAGTAAAAATTTTAATAAATAATTTTGAAACAACTTATTAAAGCTTAATACATTATGAATTTTCTTGAAATCAAAACTAATTAAAAATTATAACACAATATATTTTATTATATTTTATTATCTTTTGCTTCTTTTTTTTTTTCGCTGCGACTATAACATATCTTTGCCTTGAACACCTAATACTACATATATGACCTACAAAAAATGCTAAAATCTTCTCTATTCTCGTTATAGCTGTTTAATCTGTGTTACGTGCAATAAACAATAATTTAGTGGCTTCTTAGAAATTTCTCAAAACATAAAATAAATATAATTATTGTTCTGATGTATATATTTTAGCGCCGGACGCACCTGGGAATTATACATTTACAGTCAACAATAACAGCGTGGTTGATTTAAAGTGGCTCCATCCCTGGAAGACAGGTGGTCATCTGAGGTGTTTTCGTATACGGATAAAAGAAACTTCCTCAAACCTGAAAAGGCGCATTTCCCGATCGTCCACTGATGTAATACTCGAATACCCAGTGACACAATACATGCGTAACTATACTAAACAATTGTACTTATTGTCGTCAACGCAATACGTCATCTATATTCAAGCTGTGACAGTTGAATACAAGTCTAGCAGAGAAAATTTTGTGGAAATCCATACGCCTTCAACCGCAGTCTTTGAAGGCGCTCTAAAAGTTATGGTAGACAAATTCGATTCCACGATTTTATTAAATATACCGTCTGTCTTAAACGACACTCAAGACAGCACGATGCACATCATTGTAAAGGGTCCTAATCTCTGCGAGCAATATTCGGAAGTACCTGAGAATCTGCGAGCGCTAGCAGGCGTGAAGATGGACGAAATCGCTTGGCAAGCTGCACAAGTTTCGGTACATGTACAAAATATTCGCAAATTCTATGCGTGAATATTTTACGATGAATAAATTCACAATAATGATTAAATAATAAATCTAGCGGCGAAAACACAGCTAGCTATAAAAATGTTTTTCATGCGTGATTAATATAAGACTAATAGATTACATAAATCATTACTGCAGTAGTAGCAACAATCTTAATATGTAGCTTTGGAATCATATACCTATGTTTTTAATTGTGACAGACCAGAGAACTCGCTGGCATGCGATTTAGTATCGGCGACAATAAAATTTACGGCAATGTGAGGAATTGTCCCTTAAAACCTGAAGAGTCTTATGACATAGCGATTATCGTAACCGAACAAAATTCGTCTACCGCGCCAATCATTCTTACGAAATCCGACATCCCCGTCGGTGAGGTTCCGCCGAAACATCACGAATTGTGGATCATACCCATTATATTATTCCTCGTTGTGGCAGGCGCAGTTTATTACCTGTATCAAAGGTAGTGTTCTTCGATTTTTTTTAGAAGATAGAGTAATATTGCCTATAACCATATTTATTAATATTTGTCGTGTAAGCACTTTAGACAAAACTATCTGCTAATATCACAAATAAAATTTCAATGAATTGCAGATTAATTTTACATTTATTTTACGTCAATCCGACATATGATTTCTATTTTACAGAAAAAGGGAAAAATTGTCTAAGCAGCTAATGCAAGACGAGATGGTTTTGTCACAGAATATCGAGAACTACGAACAAGAAACAAAGTACGTGATATCGAATTCAAAGCAAGATTTGTCAACTCCTTCTGACAGACAATCTCTATCGCGGGCAACCACTCCGGAAGTGCTGCCGATCGCCATCGCGAAGAATGACGAAAAGGGAGAAGAAATAACATCGCTAGTAAAGGTGAAAGATTTCGAAGATTATGTAAGACAGACGATACAATCAGGATTACTCGATAAGCAGTACGAGGTGAGTTCTCGAACTTTTAATTTTAACTCTTGAATTATCAAAATTCTTTTAGGGATTTCTCTGAGAACTTAATTGACATTTACGTCGAATTAAGTAACGCAAAATCTTTAATATACACGAATTGTGTCTTTAAAATATAACATTTGCGGAGAACGAAATTATTTTTCTAACTTTATATAATTATAATGATTGCTATTATAATCATATGCCTAGACCTAGAGACTTATAATTATATAACAATACAATAAGAATATTTTGCAATCTTTTCACGAGACGTTCCCAAGAGGGCAAACTCGGCCATGGGATTATGGGAAATTGCCGCAGAATAAATCTAAGAATCGATACGGAAATCTTATTGCATGTAAGTAAAAAATTGGCTGTTTATACTTGTGCAATAACGAGTTATATCACGCTGATTCGTACAGATGACGAAACGCGCGTGGTATTGAAGAAACTTCCGGATGACGCTCACTCCGATTACATCAACGCTAATTACATCACCGTAAGTTCTGATATACATAAGTACCTTAGTTTTAATATGTTAATTTTTTAATTATATTTCTGCATAGTTACATGATATTATCTAATGATAATTTTTAAATTTGGCTTATAATTATTTAAAAAGGGCTATAAAAAGGAGAAACGTTACATAGCGACACAAGGACCCAAACCCAACACCGTCATCGATTTCTGGCGCATGATTTGGCAGGAAAACGTTCTTATTATTTGCATGTTGGCAAATGTGATCGAAAGTGGGAAAGTAAGATTTTTGTTTATTAAATTGTTAGCCTTTTGCATAAATACTTTAATTTTTACAGACAAAGTGCGAGCAATATTGGCCGGATATTGGCAAAAAGAAGAAATACGGCGACATTATTGTGCTAAACGCGAAGCACAATGTCTTCGCTGATTATTGCTTTAGAACTTTCAACGTCACTTGTGGAGAGGAAACACGAAAGGTACTAATATTTTTAATTAACTGAACGTAATAGCTTCTATGAAGTAATGTATTTCAATAACAGATAGAACATCTACATTATACTGCTTGGCCGGACCATGGCGTGCCGTTATACACGCACTCCGTAGTCACATACTTGAAGAAACTGTTGGCGACACCACCTGGAAACGGACCCGTGGTGGTCCATTGCAGTGCTGGCGTTGGAAGAACCGGGACTATTATTTTGTGTGACATTTGCCTCCATCGAGCAGCGGCAGAGGGGGTAATAATGACATTTATTTACCGCTTCAGTAACGTCATTTACATTATTTAACTGTATCCAATATTCATTTTAATACATAGACTACGTAAAATATAATCATCTCATTGCGAATAAAATTGTTTAGGTGGTCGATGTTTTTGCCGAAACGGCGTCTATTAGAAACGAAAGAGCTAATATGGTGGATAATAAACAGCAATATCTGCTAGCGCATTTGGCATTAGTGGAATGTTTGCTTTCGGTTCCAACCACATTGCCGTGTAACGAGACGTTGCTGACACGAATCAAAGAGTTAAAGAAACATTTACCTGTTCAACAGCAAAGGTACTTCTGAAAAACTCGACTTTGATTTATATTTATCCTTGAGACAATTAATATGATGTTACAAAAGTACATTATGCCATAAAAATTAGATTACAGAACACTGCGTGGCAAGACGAAGCCTTGCGACCAGTCACGTCTCCACCGTCGTTGTCGGAGCGTAATCGAGCCAAAAACAGATTTCCGGAATTAATTTCAGGTTTGTTCGTGTATTTTAATTATATGGAATTTCAATTATATGGAATTTTATTTTATAAGCCTTTAAAATTCCAAATTTTGAGTAATGCACCCAAAAAAAAATATTCTGCAGTTTAGCGGTTCCTGGTTCATGCTAGAGGATTTTCCTCTGAAATAGGGCCTTAAGAAGATGTTTTAAACTGTAGAGGAATATCCTCTAATCATGAGACTCTAGATTCAAGATTGTGCAATCCTCTTAATATTAGAGGACATTGATTTCCGATATTCACCCGAAATAAATAAAAAAAATTATTTATTTTGAAATTTTATTACTATTTTATAACTAAATTTGTTTCTTAAGATGTAGTCTATGATTATAAATATTTTTTGTATTGGAAAAAACACTTACCTTGGTGGGATCGAACTCGGGACCTCTGGATCGTGAGCCAACTGCCTTACATGGTAGACCACTTCTTAATTTGATGTAAGTGTTATATATTGTCTACATAACCAGCGGAAATATATAATTTTCCAAAAATCATCTTAATAAACAAATTCAGTTTAAAAAGAGTAATAAAATTTTGAATTGGATATAAGATATATGATATAATATTTCTTAATGTCGGGTGAATGTCAGAAACCAGTGCCGGCTTATTATGAAATTTTGTGTTCGTAAATATATTTATGAAAATAATATGTTTATAAAGTTAAAACGTTAAAACATTCTTATCAAATCCTTACAAGGGCCTCAATAGACAAAAATAAGAAAACGTTTCTTATGGCATCCCTAATAAATAATGATCGGGACCTTATCCGGTTAGCCCTAATAAATAAGTATTTATGAAGTTAAAACATCCTTATCAAATCCTTACAAGGACCTTATTAGATAAAAATAAGGAAACCTTTCTTATGGAATCCCTAATAAATAATGATAGGGACCTCATCAGGTTAAAATAAGGAAATCTTTCTTATGGCATCCCTAATATATAACTAATGATCGAGGACTTATGTTATATAAGGCCATTCTTAATAAAGACAACAGGCAATAGGAACAGGGAATAAAAATCAGAAATCAATGTATATAAATGCAGAATAAACAGTGACACAGGCAATAGACACAGGAGTTTCCGTCACGTTGGAAATTATGTGTCTATTGCCTGTTGCCAACAAATCATAACATTCGAATATTTTAGGTTGTAATTAACGATTTTTTATTATTTCCTGTTCCTATTGCCTGTTGCCTGGCATTGTGCAAGGGGCTGAACTTTCTACACGGGCGTCTCGTGTGGTAGCGTACGCATCGCGTAGCTAATAAGACGATCGTCTTTTAACTTTAACGCGCGCGCCGCAAATATCTAGCATATCCTCTTATTTTAAGAGGCTAATAGTTGAATTTACTGTAGAGGAATTTACTCTTGATTATAGCTTACGCATCCACTCATTTATAAAGTAATACGTATTACTTAAAGAAGGATATTCTTCATATAATGTTTTTTTGCTTAGAGGAACTGCTAAGAGGAATTCCCCACTTATCGGCAGAATATTTTTTTTTGGGTGTGTTATAGTAAAAGTAAAAATCAAGAAAGTAAGTTAATATTTTATGTAGTTTACAATAAATATTTGAGATAATAGATATACCAGATACATTTAGAAAGGATTAATTTTATTTTACAGATAAGGTCAGCAGAATATATTTAAAGAGATACCCGACATCGGACGAGGACAGCGATTATCTATCTGCCGTTTACGTAGACGGAGTAAAACTTCAGAATCAGTATCTAGCCACGCAGCTTCCCATGCCATCTACGATTAATGATTTCTGGCGGATGATTGCCGAGTTCAAAGTTGAACTTATTCTCATGCTGCAGCCGCCTGATTTTCAGGATTCTGTACGTGCGTTTCTTACATTAATTTTTCTACATATATATGAATTCAACACGTATTTATGAGAGAAAGAGAGGAAGAACGCATTTGCAGAGACTATGTAAAACACATATATTAAATTCATAGTAATTAATCTACATAAATATTTTTGTGCCCACACAATTATATATTTTTGAAATAATAATTGATTTTTTAGACTTGCTGCGCCATCGCTCCCGCAAGCGGCGAGTTTAAACCAATCCCATATTTGAATATCACAGTGAAGGAAGCTGTGGAGTTGGAATACTATACGTCACAAAAATTGTTGCTCGTTGATAATTCGGAGGTAGATCAATTCAATGCGACAATTCGACAGTTTTTATTTGCTATTATTTACTCAGCATGACACTTTGTCACAGAAACCTTCGAGAGATCAATCTGTTACTATCTTGTGTTTGACGGAGTGGAAACCTGGAAGGGATCAACCACCACCGCCGGTTATGACGATGGTGACCTTTTGGCAAGCTGCGGAGAGAATTGCTAGAGGCGATGGGCCCACTGTCACGCTTTGCCAGTAAAAATAAAAACTTATTATTCCAAACTCAAAGAAAGTCTGTTATGATTCAAACAAATAATTATTCGATAATAAATAACAATCGCAGAATTTTTTTAAATGATATTTTTGAATTTATATTTTTTAAGAAATATTTTACAAAATATTACAAAAAAATAAAACAATAATCTTTCAGTGATGGAGTAACTGGATGTGGTCTTTATCTGGCACTGAGTTTTCTGTTGGAACGAATGGCCGTCGAAAGAGAATGCGATGTTTGTTTGGCGGTGCGAGCTGTTAGACGATCGAGATCAGATTTTGTTCGTTCTCTGGTAATGTATCAATTTCATAGCAACAGAAAGAGAAATTAAAAATCTTATTAATAAAAAATTTTAATTATCTCTATTATAAAACAAAAAAATTAGAGGAAACTTAAAAAAATATACTCAAATGAAAAATTTTATTAAAGTAATTTAAATCGACCGTGACTGGCAATATATAACGTCTTTTTTCGATATGAACATTGAAAAATTTTATTTCATATCTAGGAACATCTGGAATATCTATACGATGCTGCAGTTACATATTTGGAGTACTTTGAAACCTATGCGAATTTTTCGTAAAATAAAAGTAAGTTATCAAGATAAAATAATGCAGCAGCGTTACATTGTAGTAGAAAGTCGAATGCAGTTAATATTTATAGCTATATATTATTAAATACTGATATATGTGTATTAAATATTTAAGCTTTTATTAATATAAAAAATTGATTTTTGTAATCAAAAATATATAAAATATTATTATAGAATGTAATAATATAACTTTATGTTTTCCTCGGTTTTTCTATTATACGTCCAAGGTAAACCACCTTCGTATTTATGGATATATTAACGCGATATACGCAACAACGATCTTGTGATGCTTTTATCTGCACGGAAAAAAAGACTTGGTTGAGATAACCAAAAAAATGGTCGCCTCGACCAAGTGCCTTGATTATATATAAGACAACTGATATCTTGGTTACATATACCAACGGCACTTGGTTAGACTGCCGTAGTTGGAGCAACCATAGTACTTGGTTGGACCATCCAAAAGATATTGGTAAAACCTCAGGCGTCACTTGGTTGCTCTAACCTATTGTTTTTGTTGATTTTACCAAGTTAGTTGGTTGATGGAACCAACTGTTATGACTGATGCAACCAACGGCCGTAGTTAATTTAACCATCTGTATTGGTGAAATTAATAGATCGAAGCACTAGAAAATTATGCATTTTTATATGAAATATTTTTTGTAGCTCAGTTTATCCGTTAAAATATTTTTTCTTATTATATAAGAAAAAATATTTTCACGGATAAACTGAGCTATAAAAAATATTTCACATAAAAATGTATAATTTTCTAGTTAATTACGGGTTCTGTTGTTACCTATATAATTATGAAAATATTTATAAAGTATTTAGTATTTATTTATTTATTTAAATTACATATTTTAATGTGACAAATAATTGACCGCTTGCCATTCGGTGCAGAATACATGGAAAATTAGTCAACAATGTGTCAAGTTGAAAGAATTTGTAATTATTTGTACTAATTATTTCATAGGAATAAAGGTTTTCATTAAATCCAACGTTTGTGCACATGTTGCATTGAACGATTACTTTTTTATCCTCATTGCAGATAATTGTTTTAATAATGCCGAAAACAGGTATCTCATCCAAATCAAGTTTCAGAACTAGGCAGGTATTTAATTTGTACGAAATACCCTTCGAAATTACCCACGGCACGTTGATATAAGTATTAATTTGGAATTCTACAGCCGGTAATGAGTTTGCAATTTCCTCAAGGCATATTTGGTCCATAAGACTATGAGGTCCTACCTCAAATTTTGAAACAAGTCCTCGCTCGCACAGCTGTCTAAAAAATAATCTAAAAGTTTCTTTCAAAGCGAGAGTATACGTTATATTCCGTCGGGAGTATGTGGAATTAGCGCTTTGCATAGAATCGGATGGCGATTCCCAAAATTTATGTGCTGCAATAGCAGAATCATCAATGATAGGTTCATCGTAGTCTGCATTCCCTATTTCGGGCTCTTTAGAACGGTCTCTACAATGTCGTTCCTGGGATGGAGTTTTTAAAAAACAGCTGTGCGCGAAAAGTAAATGTTTCTTGAATGCATTCCACGTTGTAAAATCGCGGAAACAATCATTTTCTTTACATCTAAATACTGCAGAGTTAGATAAGTTATGCACAATTGTATTGTGTATCTGAAGAGCTTGTACCGACAGCACGAGAAGGCCACATTCTGTGCAATGCGGCATTTTAGCGGCTTGTGTTTTAACCAATGATCTGCAATGAGGACCTAACCTAATCTATACAGCCCGACGGGAGACTATCAACGACTAAACATACCAATTAACGCAGTTTATATAACTCTTTATAATCTATATTATAATTTATATCTATATCTATATCTTTATAATCTATATTATACAACAGTCTTTAAAATTGTACTTCGTATTACGCGAGTGCAAACTTCTTACACATTTGTATCACAACAGGAATCTGAGCGTCCCACGGCGTGTAGATGTCATAAATGATCTGCTGTAGTACCAACCACGGGCGTTCACTTTGCACTGGGTACTGTGCATGTAAGGCATGAATGCACTTAAAGCAGACATTGACGGCTCGTAATGGACTGTCCAGCTTGTATAAAATGTCGTCTATTGCAACCTACGATGCAGTTATATTTTGCGGAGTGAGGCCAACAACTGCCGCCAGGGGTTGCAATGTTGTTTTTAGCTGCTCAGCTTTCAAGCGCATGCGGTTAATTGCTGGCATCAAATCGTCAATAACCTATAACACATGATGAAATTCAAAATACATGTAGTAAAGACAAAAATAGTTTCAACATATTAACACTAATCCTTCCAACCCGCCCTTTCGTGTCCCATGAGATTCTAACAGTCGTTTGTTCCGGAAAACAAATGATTGTCAGATAATCCCCCTACTCCTAAACAAAGTTGTTATAGTAGGGAACATCAGGTAGAAATTTCAAAGTCCTAGCTCATTTACTCTCGAAACGGCGAACAATCAAAATCTCGGTGGGATACGAAAGTGCATGGCTGGAGGACTAATGTGAGGACCAGAAAATACGTTGGAAGGGTTAATGTTAAAAAATGTAAGAACCTTACATACCTTTACGTGCAATACCAATCCTTCCGCAATTTCTGCTCTAGTCGGCCGCGTCTTGAATTTGTCAATTCGTGCATTCAGTATTACTGGCTCAAAAAGTTTAGCAAACTTATGCAAAATTGTGACTGGTGACTCATCTATCAAAATAAAAATAATTTCAGACAAGTTAATTACTAGCGCAACAATATTTTTTTCAAATTTTAATGTTAAGAAAACTGCAGTGGACGAATACTTTTTTAAAATTGTTAGGTAGGTTTGAGCACTTTTCTGGGGTAAATAATCTCATACATTTTTTAAGTTTCTTTTGCACTGGACGACGGGAGTTTGCTCTTCAGATGTTTTTTCAATATCGATAATAATAATATCTGCAGAGTTTGCCTGCTGTTGTGATGTCGATGGTATTATTAAATCGAGATCTTTGATTTCGATAGGCAATTCCAATGTTGGGTGTTGTTCAAAAAGATCTTTCGCATCAGGCATGCATATTTCATTTCCCATCACCGGGTTCGTTGGCAAAGATTCTATGTCGGTACTAGTATTTATAGCAATCTGTAATAAATTAAGTATCAGAATCTATGTGGATATGAACCATCATCATAAAATACAATATACAATAGAACTAACATGCATAAAATGAAAAGTATTTATACTTCGCTGGGAAAATTAGTACATGCTAGATGCTTTATCGTCATGAAACCTCTAATATGAGCATGTGTAGGTAATATACAATACAGAGGATTAAAGGAATAGTATAGTGTTAAAAAATAAGTTCATGCAGGCTTATTACTCTCTGTCACTATTGGATATAAAAATGTAGGAGCATAAATTTTCAGTAATACCGCGTTTTTATTTCTGGATTGCCACTCTTGTAACTTTGACCAAAACTTTATTCTAGGGCCAGTTTTGGAGATTAATGAAACTACATCTTCATGAGTCATCACCTTCATCGCATCCATATTAACCTCATTCTCTGTCAGAAATTATTTAATAAGTAAGAAGATACAAACAATAAAGTATAAGATTTAAACAGTTTACAATAATATTTTTTATGAAATCTTATCATTCATGAGTACCTGTGATTTCTTGATAAATGTAAAAAAAAAGAAGTGTAGCATTACATGTGTCATCTAATAAGAAGAGGACTAAAGTGTACACACGGATTTCGTCCAATTATGTTAACTTTAAATTAAATATGTAACTTCAAATACACTTCTCACAAAAATTAAAGGAACACTAAATTTATCTTTAAAAATAGGTAAAATTCAAACAGCTGTAACTTTGTTAAAAATAAACAAAATTTAAATTTAAAAAAAGGATTTTAAAGCTTAAAATCTCTACTTTCGAAACGTTACTATTGGTTTTTAGTTTCTGTGAGTTTGATAATTTTTACATATAAAAAACTACGAGCTGGACAAAATAGAAAATTTTTCTCTTATTTTGTGGTATCCACGATAACTTAATAACAAAAAATCGTAGAAACAGTTTTAAAAAAAGATTTTGCAAGAAAAACTTTAAGCTTTCACGTTAGGAAGTCGAAAATTTTCACAGATTTTTTTTTTGAACGTGACAGGCCTACAAAGTGAGAGAAAAATTTTCTATTTTGTCCAACTCGTAGTTTTTTATATGTAAAAATTATCAAACTCACAGAAACTAAAAGATAATAGTAACCTTTCAAAAATAGAGATTTCAAGCTTCAAAATCTTTTTTTTTAATTTAAATTTTGTTTATTTTTAACAAAGTTACAGCTGCTTAAATTTTGCCTATTTTTAAAGATAAATTTAGTGTTTTTTTAATTTTTGTGAGAAGTGTAGTACAGTCATGGACAAGTGGCAACAATAATAAGCCAAATATACAATGTGCTCTTTGCTTCTTGTTTTGTGTTCTAAACATCTTTGCGATTATCTTTGTCGTCCAAGATAAAAATTGACCAACTTTAGAAGAGACAAGAAACATCACGTTACGCAACGGAATTGCGAAATACGAGATAATCGCAAAGAAGTTAAGAGCAGAAAACAGGAAGCAAAAAGCACATTGTAGATTTAGCTAGTGCAAGGATGCGAACGCAGACGTTGGCCAGATAAGTCTATTATATAGGTTATTATGTGCGCCATGCACGGAAAAAATAAATGGAAATTTCACACGATGCAGACAATTCACGCTTTGCAAAACTTATTAATTAAAAATCTAATTTAATAGTATAAATGCAACAGAACTTACCTTCAAATATTGAGACAAATTTCTCAAATCCCCAATTTTTCAATAAATCCGCCACACTTTCTTCCATCATTGCACTGCGACGACGGTGAAGACGGTGACGATGACGATGACGACGACGAAGATTCGCGCGGTCGATGCACTTGTGTAAAAAGTTTTCGATTACGGCGAAGCAACCGGCGATCGCGGGACAGTGATCACGACGATGATGATGACGGTGACGATGACGGCGCGCTGGAGAACGTCGCATGCTCATAATTCACCTCAGCGCGATCCGCGGCTATCAAGCCGCGACTTCCCCTATTTCTTCCCTCGCGGCCTCGTCCGTCCTTTCGCGGTCGGGACGGCGGCGTACGTATGTGGCGCGTATTCGTGTCCAATATTTATGAAGTCGACCGCCGAGCGCGCGGAAAAAGTCGACGAACCCCTCGGGGCTCGCGAGCGTCGCCGGAATCCGGGACGTAGATTCTCCGCTGGCCGCCGCGTGCTGAAGATTAGGTTAGGTTGATGAAGGATTTCGCGAGTCCGTCGGCGATTCCCGCCGCGCTCCCGTTCTCCAAGATACCTCACACCCTGATATCGCGAACACGCAGTTATCGGGACACGACCGAGAAACTCACTGCCGAAGGGTTTACTGCAACAGTATAGCAATATCAATTCGAAGCCATTGTGCAGGGCGAGGAAATCTCGGCGGGAAGGGGGATCTCAGCGGCGCGGGGATTCCCTGGCCCTGTACCCCCGCGCAAGCACCATGGCTTCGAATTAGCATTACTATACTACTTACCGCTCGCGTTTCACCGCGACCGATAACCCGCACACGACGTCGATGAGAAAAATCGTCAACGACGACGCAACGACATCCGTACGTTAGCACGTTCAGTCTTCGACTGCAGTGCAGCCATGCTTTTTAATTCACCAAGAACTTGGTTAAACTAGCTACGGTCATTGGTTGTGAGAACTAATTTCTGGGTGATCAATCGCAATACAGTTTTTTGGTTACTTCAACCAATTACGTTGGTTATAAGCACCAATAGTTCCAACCAAATTTGAATTGTCAAACTAACTAAGTGTACATGGTTACGGCAACCAAGTCAATGGTTGTAGTTACCAATATATACGTAACCAAGAAAAACTTGGTAAATTCAACCAAGCCTTTTTTTCCGTGTGATAATGCGGGAACGCGTATTAATTCGAAATATTCAGTAAAGTAAACATTATGAGTATATAGTATCACAGATAAGTGAATCTGATTTAAGAAATTCAAAATTAATTTGAAGAAATTGCTGCGCTTAGAAATTTTAAATATATGTACAACTTAAAATATTTGAATAAATTCAAAGTCATGATTCATAATGTATTTAGCAAATTAAAAATACCAGATGTAAATTAACATTTTTTTATATACCTACTCTCTCTCCTATTTGCGTGTCTTTAATTAGAAAACCCATACAATACCAATCATACAATACCAATATAAAAATGAGTTACATGACGATGAACAGTAAAATATCGCGATATGTAAATGTTAATTAAATCTTTCCATTGAAAAACGATGATGCGTGCTCACATGCGCTCAAATCTATATTTGCGGTCTAACAATGCAAATATTATTGCAGCACTTTATCGGATTTATTTGCATGAAACGAAAGATCCCCGCGAAATCTCGCTACAAAAGTTTATCATAATACTCACTACAGGAAAGATTATTGAATATGATTTTTAGCTTGTCTAAAACTTAGAGTATTTAAAAATAATATGTATTTTTACTTGGGCAAATTATTTTCTTCTTTTATCCTACTATCCCCGTTATTGTCCTAAATATAGTCGCTATCTTTAATAATTGAATAAAATCTTTTGTAATATAAATATCGCAAACGTTAACAGATATATAAAGAGAAAGATTTAAAGTAAATTTAATTATCAGTTTCGCATTCCATTCTCAATTAACGATTCAAAACTCTTTATGTGATAATGGCGCAATAAAGAAAGAAACAATTGCAAGTTGTAGCTCTGTCCTATCCCCTTTAGAAACCACGTGGTGGAATGTTACTGATAAATCCCGCAACATTAAAACTCGGATATTCAAACGAGGCTCCTCTTCGGATTCTTATTTCGGCGGCCATGACCGACTCGCGCGCGGATTCCGGCGTTGGCCACGCGCGAAAAAAGCGAAAATTTCACGGACCTGACGACCGATGACCGAGGCTGCGGATATCCCTGCCTCTCGCAAAAGTCTATCATCTCGCCGGCAGAAGGCGCCGCCATCGTGGACCTCGCTGATAAACAGCTCCATGCTACATACCACAAAGAGACGCGAGAGCCGTCGCGACGAAGCAAACGAGGTGCCTCCGGCGCACAATTCTCACGTGTGCTTCCGCGCGTTTTCCGATCGCTGTTGAGTAGCCGCGCTCCAGGAATACAATTTACGGTGAATTTCGTGAGCGTTAGAGAACCGCTGAGAGTCACGGAGAAGAAAAAACCCGAGGGAAATTCAGGGCGTGTTTCGTGCGGCCGTAGCCGCACCGCCGCGGAGCAGCAGGTAAGAATTCCTCGAGTAAGGTGCGTGCGTGCGCATGGCGAACACGTGGCGTCGCGACGGCGCGTCACGGGTCATCGTCGTTCGATGCGGCCGCGTTCAATGGGCATCGTTGACCATTGACAGCTAGCGTCAGGCAAGCGTAACGATCGACATGTCGCAACCCAAGGCCGAGGAGGACATGTTTGCCGCTCGAACCTCGATCGCTCGAAATCACCGCGCGAGATTTCCCGCTCGCATTCGAATGAGCCCCGAACGAGCGACCTTGGCTACAGTCCATTTGATGTTACAAATTCTTTGAAGCGTCCTTCTTCTCCTTCTTTCTTCACTGAAAGAAAGGAGAAGAGGAATGGTTCGAAGCATTTGTAGTGTTAAGTGGACCGCAGCTCTTGTCCGTGAGGAAAGGAAATGAAAAAGAAAAGGGAGAAAAGAGCTAGATTCCCCTGGAAAGTTTTTTGACGCGCGTAGCGGCGTTGCGACGCTGATGCCTGATGATAAGATGCCTCGGACGGCGCGGCGTAGGCGTCAAGCGGACTTCACTTGACTCCGCTCGCTTGCTGCTCGTTTTCTGTTATATAAGGATCACGCTCTGTGAATGTGCAATCTTGGACGCCATCTTAAACGAGCGGTGCGAGCTCGTGCCGGAATTCGAATGCGCTGCGTCCGCAAAAATTCTCTGAATCGGCGCGACGTTGTTCGATTCGAAAAATAATATGCAGGCGGAAAAAAAATTCATCGGAACTAACTCACAGCTTTTTTTTTTTCAACGGGGGACTGAATCGATTAAATTTTATTATGTATACTATAATTACGGGCGAAATAGACATTGCATCGATTTATGTGTCTTTGCTTGTTACGGATAAACAATAATCCTTTCCGCTTCTCTCGCGTGAATTTTAATCGGTTTGTTTTTCCGTGTCTTACTTTTTGCTCGGAATAAATTAAACGACGTTGTGAAAAATTAAATCAACACGTATTGCGACGAGCGTTGCAGAGAAAAAACACGCCGTAATTGAAAAAATTCCTGTAAAATAGATTAGATTATAATCCGATAACGACCGTTTTTTATTGCATGTGATATAGGAGATTCTCGTGCAGATCATAAAGTTTATTAAAGCTTATTAAATCAGAAGATAAATTGAATTCGGTATTCTTTACGTGTAAGTGCAAAAAAATGAAAGACGTATCTCGAGAAAAATGTACACAGCGCATTATCGTTAAACATCTTCCTTTGCATTATAAATGTGATAATAGCGGCATCTCCATAATAAGTCGAGTCATTGAATAATTATTATTAAGTTTATGAAGATCTAACGATAAAAAAAATTGACGGTAAAAAAATTTGCAGTGGTTTCTTCCAATTGTATGATATATTTCCCGGATTTCGAACGGTGGAAAGTTTTTACATTTTATTCTCTGCTCGAATACGGAAGATGCGTATTATTACGGTATCACGATATCAGCTATCAGATGGCTGATACACAAAGTAGGTCTCCCAGCGGAGTAGCAGGTGTGTGTGCCGCTCGTGCGTGCGCGATTTGTCTCGGAAAATCGTGATTTTGCGTAAGAATTTACGATTCCTACAGCGTTATTTATCAATCGCGTGACGCGATGCATATCGGTTTTACCGCAACTCTGTAAACTGTACACGGGAATGAGTTACACAACTAAAAGACCTTTACGTAGGAATTTATTTACGCGGCAAAGAGGAAAAAAATGATATAAATTAATAGGCGGCCATGGCAAATTTATTAATTTACATTATTTCTTCTTCTTCGGCTAATCTCGAGTGTCGCTTTTCAATCGTGTAATTCTTGATATTTATTCAGAAGTATTTACGCCTCTCAGTCGTATTTCACGCGTTTCATGCGTTTGAAGAATATATTTGCTGGAACTTTAAACAGAGTGCTCACGTCAAGATTAGAGATTTTCGTTGACGGAGATATGTTCGATGTAATAAACGACAGTCCTATCTTTACTGCGATCAAACGTTAACGTTCAGCGTATGTTTACGCACAGTCGAAATTAAAGGAAACTTTGGCTCGAACTTCGGACTTTTTAACGCGACGTCTTGCTTGTTCTTCATGCAGACAGCTCGATATCATACAATTGCGCCTAACTCTGACAATCAATCCGACCGTGGCCCAAGTTGACAGCAATTTAAAATCGCTTCTGTTCCTTCGTAAGACGATGTCTCGCGGGGTAACTACGATTACGATTAAGGTCCATCCGGGCGCCGCGGGAAAGATCATCTCCGTTCCTTCTTACTTTCGCCAAAACCTCACCGATATTTACGATCGTGACGCGCGAAAGTGTCCTTAAGGCACCTCTCGCAATCGTTTGATATTTCGAGATATTTCAGTGTCGATCATTGACTATGTTTTCGTAACACTCAGAATTTATCAAATAATTTATATTCACATAATTTATCTTTTTATATTATAATGAAAATCTATATTCAAAGATTTAGTTATGGCCATTATGGCAAATGTAATGGCAAATAGATGGATGCCGAAAAGAACCTTGTGTTCATTAATATTTCATTTTTCTCTATATTTAATATTATACTTAAATTACTAAATATAGTTTCAAAGCTAAATAATTATGTTAAATTTGTGGATTTACGAACTTTAATCTCGTGTAAAGGAAATAATGGCAAAGAATAATCCCTGCGAGATAAAGAGATAGCGATGAACTCTTCTCAGTGTATAATGTTCGACAGAGCGGTGTGTCGCAAATATTGTCGCCGAGGAATCTTCTAACGATAAGTGAAGGCAGCGTCTTTTCAGGGTGGAAGATGACGTCGCCGAAGAGTATCAAGGCATGCAAGATGGAGACTGCGACTAGAAGCTGGACGGCGAGACCGATTCTAGGCTCGGATTTCACGGAAGTCCCTCCATTGCAAGAGGTCTATGTGGGCGTCTTGAAGCAACGGAAGGATACCTCCACCGCGATCAAAAGCATATCTACCGTTTTGCCGGGATTCGCTCATCTGAAGCGTTGTTCCAACGGAAAATTACTTCTGGCTCCGCTTCGCTCGGACGAATCGTCATGTGAGAGGGACCACGACATTTCTCTCAGTGAAAATCAACTTAAGACCCAGCTGAAGGAGAGAGGATTCGATCTCTCCTTACTGGAGGAGAAATTTCAGGTGACGAAGGTGCCAGCCAAGACGCCAAAGACGAAGTTACAGGCCAGCGAAGCTTCGAAGATCTGGCCGGTAAACTTCCATCCTGACCAGATGATTGAGAGTCTGATCGACGGCTCGATTTTCGACGAGAATTGTTTGCACGCGATCGAGCGAATCATGTCGCTGGTAATAGAGGCTGCGAGGTTGGAGACGGTCGGCGATGAGCGCTGCACCGGTGCCGCGGCGATTGTCGATCCCGAGGACGGAAGAATCCTGGCGGTGGCTGCCGCGAGAATCGATAGGCATCCCATGTGGCATGCCGCTATGCTGGCGGTGGATCTCGTTGCCAGACTTCACGGTGGTGGTGCGTGGGACTTGAGCGACGAGGAATGCAAAGAAACGAAGGGACAAACGGACGCTGTCGAGGAAGATACGTTCGATGATGGAGGGACAGATCCGAGCGCCACGACTGAAGATCAGAGCTTGAAGAGGCTTAGAAGGATCAAGAGAAGGTATCAGGAAGAAACGCCGCTCTGTTATCCGAGATCTCTATCCTCGCTACAGTTTCCGGTTCAAACGTCCCTCGAGACGCAAGTCGTACGAAAAGGACGAAGGAACAACGGTGCCAAGATCGAGGACTTGAAGCAGAAGGAATGCGATGATAACGCGAAAAAATGCGGGCCGTATCTTTGCACGGGTTATTGGGCATTCCTGCTGATGGAACCGTGTCCTCTGTGCGCTATGGCATTGCTGCATTCCAGAGTCGCGCGGATCTTTTACGGCACGGCCAATCAGAGCGTCGGAGTTTTGGGCACCAAGGCGATTTTGCATACGGTGCCGGGTTTAAACCATCGATACCGAGTTTGGAGCGGAATCCTGGAACAAGAGTGCCGGCAGGCGGTGGAAGAAATCAATGCTCGTAGAAGTCGCAACTAGATGACGCGGTTCTATTGTGGAAGATAATAACGTTCTAAATGGGCAGTTAGTCATCGCGGTCTCTGGAGATAACTGAAGATATTAATGCGAAGCCAGAGAAGACAAAAAAACGTACACGAGCGAAGCTTATATTTCGTTGTTAATGTCCCCCGCGTTCGTTTGTCGTTTTTACTAACGACTTCTCATGAGAATTACGTTATCTTGCGTCATACAGATGACATTATAATGACATTTTTGTGATACGTTATCTCACTTGCACAATACATCGTGCATGTTCACACATCTGACGTCATAAAGAAATAAATCCATTCCAATAAAAGAAACCGCATTGGTGACACCCGCTAATACATCGTTATTCAATACTCCCTTAGCACCTCTCTTGTGATAGTATATTCCGAAAAGGCAATCGAACTTATTATTTAAAACGTTTTTTAATAGGAAACTTATTGAACAAATAAATTATTTTACACATTTATCAACGGCAAATTATTTCTTTGATCCATTGGTCGCGCGGGAGCAACTTAGATACTTGCATACTGCAACCGGTTTTATAATTTCAATCGAAAGCAACACGGCGCAAAAGACTACACACATGGTACGGACGTGCATTCGGTCATAATGACTCTCGGTATATGCGTGACCTTGACGCCTCGACGCGTGCATGTACGTCCGCATCTGCTGCCGCTTATTGGTGTGCACGGCGAATTAACACTTGTGTTTGTCGACACACACAGCTGACGTTCGATCATTCCCCGAAGATTGTAAAAATCATTTCTGTACATTCTTTTGTCTTTCGTTTTCGATAGCAGAGCTTCAGCCTTCAGTGCAAAGCAGAGCCTTGATGCTTGGACCATAGCCAAAATATTTTTTACATGAGATTTTCTACAGCCTATTTTAAAAGAAAGAACTCGATTTTTTACTGACTATACATTGATACACACGACGCATCATTTTACCTCTTTATTAAAAATTTAACTTTTCCTACACTGTAAAAAAATTTTGTAAAATTACAACTATTATAGTGGGTAATTTTGAGACCCACTAGTAGTTGTAATTATACAATATAATGGTTGTAATTTTACAACATTACAGTACGGAAGGAAAAAGTAATTTTGTATTACAATTACACAAATTAAAAATGTGTGGAAATTTACACCTATTATAGTGGGTCTCAAAATTACATGTAATTTTACACAATTTTTTTACAGTGTAGAAGTTTATATATATTTATAATCGATGAAGACAGGCCCGAGTGTCGGGCTTCAACGTTCATTATTCGATAGCACAAATCATTTTGCGATGCATAATCGTAAATCATCGGTATGATTTAAACGCGCTTAGTCGTTTACTTCTACGCTTCGTGTCGTGACGGCAACTCGTTTAATTCAGAAACAAATAATCATGTTTCACCGCGACAATAATATACAATCTTATTTGTCGGTTATTTTTTTTTCTCACACGGAGAAATCCAGGCACGTTCTCTGCAATTATCTCTCAACGAGAGGTGCTGATAATGAGCAAAGATCGACGGCGAATTCGTCAAAACGTTCATAACGTAGATAATATTACCAAGTTGTAAGACACCTGGCATAATGTTATAATATAAAAGGTATGTAATTTCATCAGTACATCGATAAAATTCGGCGGATTTTATGAATATTACCATTCGACTTAATTATGTAGAGTTCGATCTATAATACGATTTAATGACACTTGAGAGCACACAACGCAGTCTGTGGAAGATGATAATAATTAATTAAGAAACATTTGTTTCGCATTATTGTGTGACTAACACGTAGCGGATTTTACACGTTTCTATAAATGGATATTACGTATTTTTGAATTACTATTTTGAATATTTTTGATGTGTCAAGTAGAAATAGTTTGAATAAAGAAATATCTATACATTATACTAATATTTTAATTATTTGCATAAATGAACGTCAGATGATTTTCAGTTTCTCGATATTGGCACGAATTAAAATTACATTAAAGTTACAATTGAATCAAGTGTATATAAATATTGAGCAAATATTTGATTACTATATATATGTATAAAGTAAAGTTTGTCTTCAAAATTTAAATAATTAGAAATAATAAATAATCTTTTGTTACGATATTAAATATTTAAACGTCAAATTTCATCGATATAGCAGGTTGCAACTGCTTTTATTGGTATGATTTCATGCCAAACTTTTAGATTTTTGTCATTTTTAACATACAGTACAAGACAATTGATGTATGAAATAGATCTCCGAAATTTTTGCGTTAAATAAAAAATAATGATGCTCATCGCGTACATACAACTTTAATTGTTTGTTCATGACGACTTGTCAGGTCATGACTCGTTATGATAAGCTCGGACGGTCGTCGATCTGAAACAACTACAGATGCAAAGTACAAGGCAACATTACATCTACAAGAGAAGAACTTTCAATAAAGCGGTTGATTAAAAAAATATTGTTAGATTATCCCATTTTTTTACTAAATGGAATTATTATTTCGTTGTATATTTCATGAAATTAAATGTTTATATGCTGTAGATCTTGCAGCAAGAACTTTATATATATATTTATATGTATATTAATTTTACATATACAGTTTAAAAATGTCGCGAATGAAAAATATTCTGATACTGTGAGTTTTGGAAAAATATATTACTTTATATGACCATGGAAATAAGAAAAAATGCTATCTCCAGTGCGTCTACTTTATGGACAACATGAAAACTGTGTCACACGCTAATGGAGATAATCATCACTTTCTATAAAAGATCTACAGAGTTGACATTTTTTTCTTTGGCAGTACGCAAGCGCCTGTTTGCGTTCTAGGAATTGTTTGAGTCGCTATGAAGCGAATAGCAAGTACGCGATGGTGTGACCCTGCGGATTGACATCGATCAACGAAACTACAGCTGATCCATTCCGGCGGAGAGTCGCTCGATTGTTCATGAAAAGAGAAGAAGGATAGAGCGAGAGAGGTGGACGGCGGACGTGATGCAAAAAGTCGCGAACCATAAATTATGAGATGAGGAAGGCAATATCATGTTTATCTAACAGCTGATGAAGAGAGTTGCTGGAGAACGACGAACGATAATTCTACAATGGAAATTTCATATATTAAAAAAAAAAAAGAAAAGTTTTGAATTGTATTTTGTGTCACGTATAGGACATATTATATTATAATTTAATATGTAATACACATTGTATGCCAAAAATAATAAAAATAAATACTTGTGTAATCTCCCTTATTCAAGTTCGATTCACTGTCAATAGTGAGGTCATGAACATCGCTGTCACTTTTATTGTTTCAGACTTCCTACGTCAAGTCAGTGCGGTAACTTACTGAAGAAAACACATGAATAGGAAAATTTCGCGGTAAATTGAGAAAGATAGAACGCGTACGGCAAACAACGCTAGATTCCCTCGGCAAACAGCGCGGTCGGGCAGAAGCTCCGATCGAGAAGTAACGTCATCGGGAGGCATTCTTTGAACAGCCGGCACGTGACAGCGCTGACAGACACATCGGCACCGCATCGTGACGTTCGGAGGCGATCGGCAGAAAAGAGCGCGGAACAAAAGATAGGAGCGAAATCGAGACGAGCGTGCAGAAGGAGGAACTTTCGAGGTCGTGCTATACGAAAAGCCACGAGATATCAGAGATAACGTTTTAAAACTAATTAATCCGCGTGGTAAACAGGCTCGTCGCTCTTACGACGTGTCTGCCGGGACGACACTGCCAGTCACAAACTACGCCAATTTGCAAACTACCGCGGCTGGCTTTGTTGTCGCGTCGTCGAACAGTTTCGTCTTAGAATATAAACTCTAACATCTGTAGATAACCGAAGAAATTTTCAGTGTTTTCGGCAACGAGACACGTAATTCATATAATACATATTCCTCTTAATAAAATTAAGACTGTAAGATAAGTGGCATCATTGGTGATCACTGTTGTGACGTCTTAACTGATAATTAATACAAATAAGCTACTTGGAGTCGCTCCTCTCGAATCCGCAGTCTCTGTAACCAGAAGATAAGTTAGAGGCTGGGCATCTCTCCGAGATAAATTGGTAGACGGTCACGGCGAGCGCAAAACTGCAGATGATAAATCAGAAATTTAATTCATCCGCAACGCAATCAGAGTTTCTGATGTGTTAAGCTCTTCAGGTGGACAAATCGCGAATTTGCAAGACGACGTAATCAGCGACAACGCTAGAGGATAAAGGAAACGCGTCTCGTTGATCAGCACTGAGTGGTTCCAATTGAGAGTCGACCCTCGAGAGTGGAGCCTATTGGCCAAGCTGTTAATTCCTTGAAGCACGATTGGATTGGATCATCCGTGGACATTCCAGAGTTCGTGTCGGGACCGTTAGACAATCTATCGACCACCGTCTTGCCAGCCGGACTTCTTTTTCTGAAAGAAGTTCCTGAACTCCGCATCTTGCTAAAGCTTAACCGTCGAAACGAAGGTTTAATCGTCTGTGAATTTTTAGTGAAGAACATACCAAACAATTTAGTTCAGAAGAACGAAGAGAAAAACATTGACAGAATCGGAACAGAACAGTTGTGAGAACAACGAATTATTATCTTCGTCAGTAGCGAATAAATCTTAAAACAACGGAATACTCATTAACTCAAGAAGATTATAAGGTGCTTCTCGGCATTACCTTAGAGATTGCAAAGGAGATTTTGTGACCACATTCGAGATTGTCAACGACTGAATGGCCCACATTTATTGGCTGCTACTTTTCGAAAGACTCTGGTAGTGTCACTTTGCGCAGTAACGGGGCAGGAACACAATACTGAAAGAGAGAAAGACGCGGATATCGTGGAGAGGGTTAAGCCCCTTTTGGTCCCGCCGGGAGAGCCTTCGCCTTGCAGATCGTTCTTAGGAGGACCAGCTTTTCTTTCGCTACCGAGAAGATTTTGACGAACGTGGTGGACGAAACTCGAACTTCCATTGACGTCATTCACGAGAGGCCTCGTTCACCTCCTCCTGGATCGGGTTCTTTTTTTTTAGACGGCACCATGGAACGAAGGATTATGAAAATGTTGTGATAACGGTCAGGCGGAGGCCTCTGATAACCCAAGACACTATCCAGTGTGTGAGCCATAGTCGTTAGAAAGCAATTGAGACGTATTCAACTTATCTCGTGCCTACCCAGACATTTCGGGAATACTCGCCAGTTGGAATATTTCGAGTTTTTTACGAGAAGTAAGCAGCCTTTTTTAAGCAAGGATTACTCTTGTCTTCATCGACGTTTCTTTGAATAAAATTTTGGAAATTAACAGCAGTGCAGCTACTCGAATCCAAGAAGGCATAAAAGTTTCGAAACATCGGAGTTTCGAATTGATCTTCCATAAACGCAAGATCTTGATAAGATAATTAAAGTGTGTCATACAGAAACCCGTCTACCTCGGGAATGTTTTTGGACCTGCGGAATTGACGTTCTCTCCTGCCGTTCTTCATTACGAAGACATCTTTTTCGGGCGGTTTTTATAAGGTGGAGGAGACACCAGGGAAAAACCATCGATTGTTAAAACGTATAGAAGGTTTGCAAATTATAATACTAAAAATCATACATATTTAAATTTATATAAAAAGTTTTTAAGAGAAATTTCGCAATTATGAAACGACATATAAACCATAAAATATATTAATATCATCTTGTGATAGATCAAAATTATTTTATTATGTAAGAGGGAATTTAATTGCGATTATAAAACATAGTAAATTATCTATTAACTTCTGGAAGCACGAAACAATTAAAGGTTATTATACAAAAAGATCGATTATCACGGAACCACTTCATGCTTTCGCATCGGTCATAGCTTCAATTAATGTCAAGCAGCGGCAAGTTATTATTCTGAGAAACAGCTACAGTCTCTCTCTCTCTTTTTTTTATTACTTAAAACCTTATATAAACGTTTAACAAATACGCTATTAATCACGAAATATAGAAATGGCGATAATGAGAATAAACATCGATCAATCAAATGACTAATCAATGCATTAAAGTCATTATACAATGAATTATACATTAAATACTTATTTGATGTTAAAACGCTATGATTATTTTAAGAAATGATTTAAAGAATAACACATTTTTGCAATTTTTATATAAAACTTTTTTGATTTGTGTGATCAATGTTATTATTTTATTTTGATATACGCTTTAAAATTTATTAATATAACTTATTTGGTAAAGAGGAAGAATTTAAATATATTAAATTATCGCATAAATTTGGTACAAAATTGTATTGTTGTATCATAATTTTCTTATCGTTTTTACTCACAACAGTAATACATTAAATAAATGCTGTTAAAATTTTAATAAACAAGGCATAACAAAAATTGCTATCTCTGCATTTCGGACATAATAATAATGAGCATGACGAAATAATAAACATATCGACTGAGTATCTTTCTCATTTCAAAATTAAGTGTTTATTATTCACAGGAGAAGGTTCTCCGCCGAAACGGCAGCAGAGCTTCGGCACAACTAGGAACAAGATGCGTTGCAGCCAAGGTGTGGCGATGGTATTCGAGGACGCGTTCGTCGTCTTTTCACGTTTTTTGTCACTGAAGTCGCGAGGCTGCGCACTCTTGGAAACACATCGGCAGCGCGAGACCACCGGCATCAAGAAACTGTACAACAGCTTCTTCGTGATGTTCTAAGAGTAGGCGGATCAGCACGCGTACTCGGCCCTGAGAATCACCGGCGGTCGGGTGATGCACCGTGTATTTCCGGTCACATCGAGGATCTGGACCGAGGGGTACCCACAGGGTGGACGCACAGCACGATCTGCAATAGGCACGAAAGCCACACGCGGTGGGATGAAATGAATATGTTTTGCGATTAGAGAACAACGGCCTGGAAACGAAGATAATCGATCTGTGATTTGAAATCAGCGTGGACTCGTCGCCTCTTACAGAATCGTCGCCAAGGAACATAGCCACGAAATTTATTTTCGCACATATATATACGTATAGTATGTAAAATAGTAAAGTTGTAACTCGTAAGTCAAGAAGTCGTCCTCGTCTTCTCATCCTTGAAGAGAGGGATCTTTTGGCGTTAGGGAATCGATGCTCGCCGACGGAGTCTCTTTAAGGGCGATCGAAGATTGATACCCTTCGTAGATCTGAGATCCAAGATTAGCATATAGATATTCGTTCTGTCCGGAAATCGCCGTAGGCAAACCCGTTAGTATCGCAGTACATAGAGTAGACGGTAATTAATTCGATCACGTGTACTTCGAGAAGCTATTGAATGGAGCTGCAACTCATGATGGACGGCGGCGCGGAAACCCTACACGGAGCGATGTGGTTCTCCAACACATCTCCGTCATACGAGCAATTATCGCCAGTTCGTTCAAACAGGTGCGACATTGTAGCCGCTCCTCAACAGGTACGTGGAATAATTGTCTCTCTTGTCAGATTCATTTTGATAAATTATATATGCTTTATATTAGACCATATGCCTGAAATTATATTTGAAACGACAACATTATTTTATGCAGTATTAACATTTAAAAAATTTTAAATCTGTTCTTGTTTATATTTATTACTTATATATTTCTCTATCAAACTTGACATTTTTTTAAATGTAAAGTTTTGATTTTTTGAGAAAAAAATTTTTTTGTCAGCTTCAGATTTATAGCTTCTGTCAGCTCATAATTATATTTTCGAAAATAATAATTACAAAATATCAATGTTGCAGACCGCAATGGGATATCATAGTCCACAAAATTCTTTATGGCAAGATAAGAACTCGCCGAAAAATTCGCCGACTGGCGATGATCAGATACATTTGAATGGCGGCTCGCCACAGCTCTCGCCTTCCGGATCATCCCCGAATTGTGAACAAAACAATCTCAAACGCCGTTCTACAGAACCGTTGCAACACATCACGGAACTTGAAAAGAAACATATCAGAAGAGAAGGTTGGTATTTCTTACTTATTGTCAATTATTTACATAAACATTATTGCACGCTGTTTAATCTATAGATAATAGATTATTTAATCTTAATTTACAGAAGTATTTATTGATTAAATTTAAAGTATATTTTTTTAATTTTTTGTAATATTCACAGATTAGCAAATTTCCCAGTATGTTACGTCTAATAAAATTAAGTGAATTTACTGTAAAAATTCATAATTCTTTTTTCTAATTATATGTATAGTGGCAATGAGATAAAAATATAAAGCTACAATCTTGCTTTGAAATTTTTTTAAAGTTGTTAAGTTTTGACAGTGTCAAATTTCATCTCTCGCACAAGAATGCATAGAATGTAAAGAATGTGTTGCCTTAAATGTACAGTGGCGTAAAGTTGATCGTCACTATCGTGTAGCCATAGATATATCTTCTTAAAGGTCGTGACCAAACGATCTCTCGGACACTGTCGTAGCTACGAGTTTCAATTTGCTGTTTAAGTATTATAGATCTTCTCTCTATTAAGGAGTCTGTATTGTGTTTCCTATTCTCCAAATTTTTAACAGATTATATTTTTCTGTGATAAATTCACTATCTCTCCATACAAATCTATAAATAGAATTCTAGTATCCACCAATATTGCACTAGATTATTGTTCTTGTAATAAAATTTTAAAATTTAATTTATATGGACATGATAACACAATGCAATATAGCTCTTGATGCAAGCGACTTAATAATCACCATCAAATTTTGCTCGCGTGAAATTCCGACTACTTGGCAGATTAGCGAATACCGAGGGATGCTCGAAACTGTCCGAAGCAATATTCGCGTTCAATATTGTCATTGTTGATTAACGGTCAGAACTTAGCAATGACGCGATATGCGTTTCGAGTGACGTCGCTTTGAAGAACTCCTCAAGACTGATCGGCGAACTTCTGCGTTCTGTGTTCTTACGTCCGACGCCTTTTCGCCCACGTGGTCATCCATGGCTGATAACTGGTGTACATATACGCACGCAATGTATCACGCAGATTAGCTTGGTCGAGGAAAGGGAGAGACAGAAAGAGAACGAGAAAGAGAGAGAAAAAGAGAGAAAAGAGAAAGAGAGAAGATACCCGATACCAGTTCGCCATAGTGGCGGAACTTTGTGGAGGTGCACGCACGTAGTTTTGGTGGTGTGTTCCTGTACGGGTGCGATCTTCGCCGCAGCCAAAATAGGATGAAGTGGTGTGAGATCGATAGATCCAGGATATCGCTGCTGCAAAGTCGACGTTATCCCCCTGTCGCCACTAAAAGTCGACGCCGTCACGTCATCCAGGAGACGAAAGATAGGCCGACCACGATGCATCAGCAGCTTCACATCGGTTACAACGGCGCTCAATGCGGTACGCGATGCCGTATACGAGAACAGTTTTAAGCTGTGTGTTGATTATTTCAGATAATAGCTGAGCGTAGCGCTCGAAAAGAAAACGCAATACAGATGCAAAGGATAGTAGTATAGATTGCCATACAATAATTTTTGTGCGTAATTATTTCGTGCACTATGTAGCTTTATATTTTTTTTCTTCATAAAATATATTTTATAAAAATATGTAAATATATAAAGAAGTTAAATTATACATTAGACATTTTAGCGTAAACTCTTTTCTTCTTCAAAGTGAGGAAAGCAAAGCTATATTATTATTATTCTCATAAAAAATGTTCGTTGCTAGATATCACAGAATAAGATATAAATTAAGAATTGAATAGAATGTAAGTGAAATTGAATATAAGTGAAAAATAAGAATTGTAATATAGTTTAAAATTTTCTAGCGCATTTATAATTTATCTATTTATCACATGACACTAATATGACGCTAAAATAAAACAAAAATGAAAAGAAAACGAACATCTTCAGAAAAAACAGATTTGAAAATGATTTTTTTTATGTTTCAGGATCCATCGGAAGCAATGGCTCTGCCCAAGGTTGGTCTACGCAAGTGGAGGAACTTGCAGAGCACCTTGCCGATTTTGATGGCTCGTTATCCGCTCTCGCGGCATCTGATCTTGCAACAGCTGTTGCCTCTTACACTAATATGAGGTAATTGATATCCTTAATATTTCGGAAATATTTTAGAAAAATATATCCGATTATTTCTGATAAATTGCTATAAAAAGATGCTATTTTAAAATGTTTACTAAGGAAAAGTCAATTTAACGTATTGATGAAAAATTGTCAGAATTATAAGTGTGAATAATTCTTCTTTTAAACTTCCTTTCTAAAAATCTAAAAATGCTCCGCAAAAATGTATAGTAAAATATTAACTATGTACCGATTTTACGGTGACTCGATGATACAATCGTCGAGGGCTGTCCGTCGATAGAGTGCGAATATTGAACTTATGGTCGGTACCGTAGGCTTCTGCCGCGAACAAGATTGAAACGCGTACGAAACGGCGGCGAGCTGATCTAGAAATCCGGTTAAAACTGGCCACAGTTCTTGGCATTGCGTCGCACCGGGGACACGAGAAAATTAAACCGGTCGGCAGCCACGGGCCACGAGTATTGGTGTATCAATTTCAACGCACGTGCGCGAGTGTACGTGAAGTATCTAACGTGAACGAGAAAGGAGCGCATTCGGTGAAACTTATGAAATTTCTCTTGTTTCCGCGTTTATGTTCACGTTTTCATAAAAAAATGTTATAATATATAGAAATATAATAATTTATATTTAAATATATTTAAATAAGAAATTCTCGTACGTAATTTCTTCTAACAAATAAATTAATTACATTTTACTTTAGTTTATCTAGTTCGCTGTAAAAGCATTTCAAAATTATAATTGTTATAATATTTCATTTGCATATATGGACAGTTTTATATGAACACACGACGAAAATTGTTACGCACATACCTTATCATGATAATGTATCTATATGCGTATCGTAAATTCACGTTGCGTTGAAGGACGTTGAAAGTCTACGCATTTACGAGCATAATTTTTCAAGTAAATAAATGAGAAAATAAAAGTAGCGTGCTTACGTATATTTTATAAAATTATTTTATTTTTTTAACACGATGATATAATTGTTTGCAATTAGTAAAAATTTTTCTAGTATTTTTTGCCGCGTTAGATCGATAATTTGATTGATGCAATTTTGTGCAGCCTGAAAAATATATGTTTTGCTACGAAATTTCGGCATAGGTATAATAGGGATAAAAAATCTTGATACGGACTATTGGCCTATCGTATCGCATATGCATCAGCTGATCGCACATGACGTAAATGTGACAGAGTTACGACGTGTGAGAAAAAGAAGGTGGCACACATCCATCCATGAATGAAGACGCGCGTGGAATACGTTTTACGTGGTTTGAACCGGTAAGGAACCGGCTGACGCACCAGTTTGTAGGTGTACATAACACCGGTTATTTTTGGCGGCATGTCGGTATGTCGGCACACCAAGAGTTTTGAGCCGTAATTTATATCTGCACCCGTCGCGAGTTTTCTCGTATTGTTAGTCAAATCGTCAAACGAATTGTAACGGTACTACTTGTTTTATTGCTCGAAGCTACGCGTTCAATATTATTTGAATCGGCCGAAACGCCACGTGAACATATTGTCAGAAATAAATAGGATTTAAAAAAAGTACAATATCTTAATAAATTAAAACAATGTCAAAATAAAGTATAAAATTACTGAAATAACAGATGAGGAATATTGTACATATAACATATCGCTATATTACTGCGTGTGAAGGCAGGATATACAATTATCTGAAAGTAACTTTTAATCCATGTCACTTTTAATATCTTGTTTTGATAACTGTCTGTAAAAATTGTGATAAATTCTCGTGCTTCAGTATCATTACTGAAGATTGCAAGTGTCAGTGATTCCTACAAATATTCTATTATTTTTTATTTAAGATCAATTTTTCAATAAAGTGATCATTTAATCATAAATAAAGGTATGCACCAGTATGTAAAACCCGGGTGAGTAATTTAATGAAACTTGTTTTTTGTTAATATATATATATATATATATATAATTTATTCAATATATCTTATTACATTATTAGAAAATCGGATATTTGAAGATTATAGCTTGAAGAATTTATTCGTAAATTCTAACAAACATATGCAGTTTACCCGATCGATCACCTCGTATCTCTCAGCTATGTAAATATCGATGAATCGTAAATAAATTTCGATAGTATTCTTAACTCGGTATCGATATTATTTCATACCGATTAAATTCGTTGCACACTGAACTAGTTTATTCCGGTTTACGCTGACCTTACTGACTCATTATCGTAGCGGTTCTCAAATTATTCTTTCCTTATCATATATGCGTATGTCTAGTATATTTGATGCATTGCGAGATGAATTGACGTTAATTCCTAATCTTTATGCCATGGCGTGGTCATCATTGTGCGTCAATATAACAAACGCGTTACGAAAAAATCACGAGTTACCTATCGACAAGTTGTTATTATAAAACGATAAGTGAAAATGTCAAATAACATGTTATTTTGTATTGAATACTGTTTCAATGAAATAAAATAATCTCTGGGAAAAAATCGTGTATATAAAGGAAGGATGATAAAAAGAGAGATATCTATAAGGAAATTTACAATAAAAAATATTTTTAGAGATTGTTAAGAAAAGAGTTGAAAATTTAAATAGACAATTGTGACAATTTTGAAGATTATTCACAAAATTCATATTACACTAAGATTAAATAATATAAGATTTTGTTATAACTTCTCAAAAATATGCGTTGAGTCGTATTATCAAATGAATATCTTGGAATAATTTTTGCCACACTTATATCTCTACAATATTCAATAAGTTTAGAAGACTAAACTAGACTAAAAATATGACATGACAAAAACTTCTATCTTCTTCTAGCGAAGCCCTCCTTACTTTGCCATCGTTAACAGTTTTCAAGCAGGAGGCGCCATCCCCTGAAAATCAGCATAATAACCCCAACAAGTAAGTCATCACTGATTATTAAGATTATTTCTCTTGCACGACACTATCATGCAAGAACTTACTGATCAATAATTAAAAAAAATTAATTTAAAAACGTGGAATTTCAAACTCAACCATGTTTATAACTTCTTCTTCTTCTAATTTTGCGAATTGGATCATTTTCTTACAACACCGTCTGTTTATTTATGTCGAATGATAGAAGTGTGCGGAGTATCGATGATAGTAACTGGCGTTACTACGATTACGACCACAATACGAAGGCGACGACGGCTATCTCTCCCGCGGGGCCAGTCAGGGGTGACGGGGGTAGCAAAGTATTCCGAGCGGAATTTGCCACGCGCGGCTCCCCCGCAAAGACACGGCCGCAGATAAGGCCGCGGCTATATCGTTACGCCCGTTCGCGGCTATCGAGAGAGTAAGTCGCTCGCGTTCGGGTCAAACTTCTTACTCTCTTAAGCGCCTGTTTATCGCACGGCGCGCGTTTTGTTCCGTAAAGCCGGAGTCGGCCGCGTGACGCGACGCGCCGATTATAAACGTGAATCGCGGATCGATATCTCATCCCGGGCGTGTGACTTTAATGTAAAGACAGGGAGGGGAGATCCTCTGAGTGGGATCAAATCGGATTTTGTGTAAAACGGTTAACGCAGTGCTCGCGAAAGAAACACTGTGATATAAGCTCTGCAGACGGAATAGTGGTACGATCGCACGAATAAAAATGAAAAGGAAAATAATTTTTATATATACCAACTTCCAATGACTATATCTAAATCTCAGATGTCGATCTTTTTAGAACCGTGAAGTGGTACCGATGAAGTGATGAAGTAATTCTGCATTAAGTATACTTTCACTCCCTTTCGAAAATTCTCCTGTTTTCCAGAACTGCTATTTTATTCGATGATTCGTGTGAGAAATTTTTGTGCGAGTTAAAGCTCGTTATCTGATCATCCGATAAACGGAAAAGCGGGGAGAAACGCCGCGCCGTCGTATAAATCGCTTGGGATTCATCATATCAATGTTTAACGAGAAGAAGATGAGATCGTGAAAGGTCGGTTCGTGATCTTGTTGCTCTCCGCGCTCGGCGTGAAACAGATCATATAAAAGATATGTTCTAAGACAGCTCGGAGAACTGAATATCGGGAATAGTTGATTAGGCGAATGATGAAATCGCGTGTGGCTTTTCATTTATAATTATATTCCTACAAGTGCAACATTGAAATCGCGGCAAAATCTGGCGTAATATGCAAAACGATGGATTTCTACGTATAAATAACAAGTTTTCGCGTTAATGACTATTTGTACGGATTTATATCTGTGGGATTGAGTGAAAATATCTACTGACTGAATGCCGAAAACCAGAATGAGAACACCCGTGGATTTAAACGTCTCACCGTCACTTTTCTTTAACTTATAGTGAGTGGCTCGGTATTAACCACGGAACATTCTATCTGTTTTTCTTGTGCGAGGGCCGGCGTTGTGCGATATCGATGGTCTGACGTATCTTAAATATTTTTATCTTATGAATTATTTCAGTTTAAATCACGTGTCGCAAAGGGCGATCAATACAGTGCCGTCCAGCAATGGAAATGTCGGCTCCGTCGAGGCTGATAGCAACAACAATGGACAAACTAGTCTCCATCAACTCTTGTATTCCTCCAACGAGGAATACCCGCCGACTTCGACCGCGGCCAACCACGTTTCTTCTTCCCAGCAGGGAAACGAATTGAACGAGGATTGCCGGTGCGCTATTAAACATTAATTAATTAATTGATAAAAACGAACATTATAATGTTATATTAGGAATAATATTACATATCGGTATATTAAAAGAAAATTAAATAAAAATTATACTAAGAACTATGTAACTTTTATTCACGTACTGTTTCAACCGAAGCAACTATCGAGATTTCAAAGCTTCTGTTAAAATTTCAGTCGATAAAAGTTTTATATTCTTTTAATAAAATATTCTATTTGTAATACAGTGGAGAAGTATTAATTTTTTTTATTTTTATATAATGGATTACGTAAAAATGGAGTCGTATGTATATATCGCAAAATTTTCCTTTAGATTTCAGTACGTCTTAGCAGCCGCTACCAGCATCGCTACCAAGGTTAATGAAGAGACGCTGACGTATCTGAACCAGGGGCAATCATATGAAATCAAGCTGAAAAAATTGGGCGATTTGTCTGCCTACCGTGGAAAGATTCTGAAGGTATTTCATCATATCCTTACATATGAAGAACACTCCTTTGGACGCTTCTAATGTTTGGGTAGCGGCATCTTAAAAAACGCTTTAATAAACCCCCACGAGGTAGACAAGTGAGCTCATGCTGGTGCAGATCGTTCGAATCACAGATTCTTTTCAGTCGGAAAAAGGTGGCAAAATAAAGTAAAGAAATTTATAATTTTATATTGATTGTAAACTCCGGAATTCATTATGTAACAAATTATATCGTATCATAACTTTCACTTGCAAGCACTGATATAATTATTGCTTAACTCGTTAACATTGAAACATGAAATCTTATAATATAGGAGTATCCTGGGAATATCTAACCATTGACGGATCTTAAAACAACTCTCTTAAAAAAAAAAAAAAAAAAAAAAAAAATCAGTTTTGTTGGATCTGTTTCAAAAATCTAAAAAAAATACAAAAAATTGAAAAAAATGCGATCACACACACACAGAAGTATTACCATGTCCTCATCGTTGTTTTTGAAGTAAAAGCTAAGTATGATATAAGGAAAAATATCAAACCAATTAATTTTGCCGAAACACCCCTATTATCGATGTTTTAGGATCCACTAGTACATCAGTTAATATTCACTCTGTTGATAACAAATAAATGCAAATAAAACTAACTCTTTCGCATTGGTTCGTCATGAGAGTGGTATACAGATAATCCGCGATTACGAGTTAACACGGCATGAGCTCACTGCGTGTCCTCGACGTTCGAAAGATGTGAGTCGCCCAAACGGTGCTACAACGCCTCTGTAGGGACATCCGACTTTTCTGTTCCAGTCGACGATTCGCATTTGCTTCCACGAGCGACGGTTGCAGTACACAGAACGGGAACAGATGCTGGCCTGGCAACGTGCTAGGCCGGGAGAGAGATTATTAGAGGTTGACGTTCCTCTCAGTTACGGTATGGTGGATGTCTGTCAACCGTCGCTGTCCAACAACAGCGTGGAGTTTATGTGGGATCCAACAAAAGAAGTCGGCATTTATATCAAAGTATGTTGATCCTCGCCAACGAATCTTTTCATTCTTATTTATGGCAGATGTTATTAATTTCTCATTTTTGCGTAGCTACATTCTCTGTATAACGGAATTATAAAATTCATAAAATTTTACGAGCAAAAGCTCATAGTATATAAATGTGATTTTTTTTCTGAGATATATTTATCGACTTTATAATAATCAATAAAGTACTATTCACATGACTGCTGTAAACGTGTTTGTTCAACTTGTGAATAGGTCAATTGCATAAGCACTGAATTTACACCGAAAAAGCATGGCGGCGAGAAAGGCGTACCCTTCCGAATTCAAGTGGAGACCCGATTGCCAGGAGGACCACGTTTGCACGCCGCTTCATGTCAGGTGAAAGTCTTCAAATTAAAGGGAGCGGACCGTAAGCATAAACAAGATCGTGACAAGATATTGAGACGTCCTCCTCACGAACAGGATAAATATCAGCCTAGCTACGACTGCACCGTCCTCTCCGATGTAAGCTTTGCCAAAGAATTCTCTTTTATAAATAAAAAAATTTGAAATTAAAATATATAAAATAAAATCTATTACTCAATTTCTTTCCTCTTTTTCTGTTATAGATTCCTCTGGAATCCTTATCGCCTTCAAACGTGTCGACGCAAAATAGTGGAAGCCCGTACGTTTCGACAGATGCAATGTAAGTTGATTATTACATTAATTCTCTTTACATATTTTTAATCAGACGACAATGTCATCGTACGAAAAACTGTGAGACTCATTGTCAGAAAGAACCGCGTGTATGAAAGAGGTCGTGAAATAGAATATGCTACATAAATCATTGAATGTCATTATCGCGAATAGATGTAATATGGAACGAACATCTTCCAATAATATATTTATGTCGAAATAAACGCAGTGACATCGTATTTTAGTTTTATGTGGAAATATTTTTAATTAATGTCACGAAATGTCCAGATTGAATTAAATATCAAGATATCACAACCAAAAGGTAGAATAATTATGGATGGTACCGCCCTTGTAATTAGCATCATCAATGTGTCATTTTTAAATTACATCTTTTACGTCAGTTTTTTTACCCGCCTGTTTCTTACGTAATAGAATTTGTAAAACAATAGCATCATGTTTGTAAAACTTTTATATCAGATTTGTATTTCTTTTCAATCTTCTATTTCTTACAATATTATCAAATTGATAGGATCAGCACCAGATTTGTATTTAGATTAGAGATACAATATGGAGAGATTAAATTGTTAGGAATATGTAATACTTTTCATATAATAAATACTAATAAAAATGACATTCTTTTCAACGAATTTGTCGAAATTGTCGAAGAAATATTTAGCGATGCTTGCAGAAAAAAATGTAAGACTTATCTTCGTACAAGAGATCTGTATGTCAAACGCAGACTTCATAAGTATGCACTTAACAGAAAAGATTGTTATTAGAAAATTAAAATATCACGAATTTTATTTTTACCCTTTAATGTATCGCTTCTACACGCTGGATTGATTGAGTATCTTTACGAAGTATCGAGAACCAGTACAAATTCCGACCTCGCAACGACTTATTGCACAAATAGCAACTAGTCAATTCTGGATACGGCGGGTTTCGGGCACCCGCCTAACTATAGATGAATCGTTCGTCTAAGTGGAGTGATTTGTGTCGTCAGACCGGCGGCGTTTTCGCTTCCTTCGAAAATAGGTGTGCAAAACTAAATATTGCAACTGCACGCATCACATTACACACGCATAATTACTTATATCCAAATTTAAACGGATTAGAAAAATTTTTTCTTATTTTAATCCTAGGCATTTTATGATTTCTATAGTAGTCTTATTGTTAGTTGTATAGCGAAATTCTACATCGTCATATGTATAACGTCAGAATCAGTAAGGTCTCTACTAATTCCTACATCGTTGTACATTTCGATTTGTCGATTGCCCATTCGTGCTGAGAAACACGTAGTCAGGCGAGTCCTTGCGTCATTTGCACGGTGTGTTGGACAAATACCTGTTGCACGGATATAAATAGTAAAACGTTTCCGATAAATTCCATGTACTAATGTCCACCGATGGTTGTTTTGCTTTTACGGGCTATTTATATATATGCACATGTATAACCGAGAAATCCTACCAAGCAATCATCGCGACCTTCGATATTACGACGCAGGTAGAAATAAATGCGGAGCCCATGAGCTGCGTAGCGAAGATAATTTTAAAGTCATTTACTGACAGCTCCTTTTCTGAGAAGAAATGAAGAGAAGAAATGAAGATAATTGAATATTGTAAACTTACTTGTTTCCTTTATTCTGACAATGTTAGAAATGGAAAATATCAGAGAAAAATTCTGTGAAAAGTTAGATATACAATTTTTTTATCTTTTTGTCAGAAAGAAACAAAGATCGAAGATGGTGAAGAATACGAATGTTCTTCACTATAAAAAGATTTCGAAAGTCAGGAAAAATAAAAAAGATAAGAGAGTGAAGCTGCATCATTTCTTTCCGAGGAAAAAAATTGGAAAATATATTTTTCTCATCATCTGTTATTCTTCTTCTATTCCTCGCTTCACCAAGATGACAAATGGACTCCAAAGAGAATTATGCATTTTTCGATTATACCAGAAACCACTGAGACATTGTCAAAGCTATGTGCGCGGCTGCATGGTGGGAGCTTATTCTGGTGAAGGATAGTGGCTATGCCTCCGTCAGGAGTTCGTTCCTCTGTAGTGGTGTACGGGAAGTGGGGGGGACGCGGAGGTAAACGCCGGGCATCGCCGCCAACAAACTGGCTCGAACTGGCGCGAGCCGGTGTCCCTGTCTCCGACGACGACAGCCACTCGATGGAGGGGAAGTTGGAGAACCGGCGAAGAGCGAGGGAGAAAGAGGAGGCGAGAGACACTGCAAAAGAAAGACACGGTGCACGCGAGTAAATCCAGAACGGCCGTATATCGTGCGTAGCCGCGTGTCCCTGCTGAATCCATTTCAGGCGCGTCCAGATCGCGACAAAACTAGATAGTGTGATCGTATTATTGAACAGATCGGAATTGTCAACCGCTGTCGTCAAATCTTACCGCTGAGCACGTACTGTATGTACTTGTTTTACGAGTAATCGGTAACATTACGCATCACATTCGTGCAATCGCTCGCAACATTTATCAATCGACATCTTCCTCGCCGCCGCGCCGGCGCCGAAAAAAGTGTATAATCCTCCGCTTCTCCTGCCTGGATTGGAAATCGATGTCCCACCGAGCTCGGACGCGCAACCTTGAATTACTCGGGAAGAAAGCGGCTGAGCTTGCAGTCGCTCAGTTGCATCGTGCGCGCGAGAACCGATATCAGCTCGACCCGGCAGTCCTTAACTTGTTCTCGCTCGAAGCGTTTCAGAATAGTGCAAAGCTTACGGAAAGAAGATTTCTTCAGCGTCATCTCGTTCTATCTACAGATACGTTTTCTTAACACTCGATTTGCATTATATTCAGTAGTTCAACCCAGAGAGAACTAATTATCTCTAGGCTAAGAGATAATTATAATTAAAGGTGAAGAAGAAACCAGTTTTGAAACCTGTTGCATCGAGAGATCCTCCAAGTTCCTGTACATCGTGGCTCGTGTCTTGATTATTCACTTTACATATTTGTATAAAGTAAAGTAAAGTTTGTGCTTTTGATAATTCATATTTGAACAAGTCACATGGTTTGTGTAGTGCACGGTCGGGCGAGAAGAGAGAAGTGAAACAAAGTTATCGTTCAAGATAACCGAATTAATCTTAGTCCGGTATATTCTGGTACGCGACAAGGCTCCGGCGGCGGCGCAGTGACTAAATTCATCGCGAAGAAGTAGATTGATCGGGATTGCCAGCGTAAATAATACGCTCGACGAGCGTATAAGGGGCGTTAGCTTCACTGATCGGAACAGTTTATTCTCGCGCTGTTGATGTATCCGAATTGCATCGTAATCGAGGGCGATCTGGTATTACGCTGTCTTTTGAACAAATAGCTACTTCCCTATCCCATCTGCGGTTCCTTTCGCGAGGAACTTAAGCGTAACGCAATCAATCAGCCATTAGTCATGCAATAAAACCGTTGACAAGATCACTTGTGACAGATAGCATATGACAGCTCGCGGCCGCGTTTATTAACAACCACGTGTGATGCATTGAGTGATCTTCTTCAAGCGATAGTGATCTCCTTCAAGTACAGTTAAATAGCGAGATCTGCGAGTCGATATATCGTGAGCGAGCACCGTTCAGGAATGCCCTCGTCCGTCGCAGCAGATAATCGACTTCCGACCGAGTGTACGCGAGTTTCGCATGCACTTTTAGTTGCGCTGATCGATAGTCTAAGTTTCGTGGTAACACGTGATATCCTGGCTATCTACGTGCTCTTGTTGCGGCAGGATCATCCCCTCAGATGACGAGCAGCCCTGCCGCCGAAAAGCTGACGCAAGGGCGGTTAAATTGAGTCTTGCAACCAGGACAAGTCCTGTTTTTCCCGACTAATGGGAATTTGTTGAAATCACGTAGCAATGAAGTTACTATTTTGAGAAATCAAGGAAACATAAACACAAGAGAGGTTCACATAGAACGTAGATTTTTCTGAATCGAAAGAAAATACAATTTCAAGGAAGCATAATTAGATTCATTTAGCTTTGAGAGAAGAAAACAAGAGGATTATACCGCTTGCTTATCAGGAAATGTCAATGAGATTAATTGCGCAAGTCGGGGAAACATTAATTGTTTCTGAGACTGAATTCATCTTACAATTGAAATATTCGTCTCCGCGTTGTAAAAAGGAAAGAGATTTACAACTTCAGAATACGTAGAGAGAATTTCCTAGAAGAAGAAATAGAGTGGGTATGTTTCAAACATCGACGTGTTTTATGAAGCAATAGAAAACTGCGCGCAATGGCACACAAGTGGCACTATAATTAGGCCCGATGCAAAGTGGCAGCACGTCAAGAAGATAAACATCATAGGCTCGGTGGCTCTCGCGGATACAAAGTTCATTCCTTTTATAGAGGTGCATCGGACAAGTGGAAGGCAAACAACGGAGCTCGAACGGCCTAGGCGGCGAAGGAGCGTATAAACCGGTTGTATTCGTTGAAAAAGAAAAATCTTCGGATTTTTACCAGGAAACTTATCGCGAATTCCACTCTTCGGACCGCGGGATTTCGCTCTTCGAGCGGGATTCTGGATCGCGAGTGATTATCGCGCGACTAGGCGTGTGTGCTCGACGCGCACGTGACGTGGCGCTTGTGCGTGAAGAAAGAGGAAAAAGAAAACAATAAGATACGACCCGCCGATCACGCGACTCAGTGAGATTTCAACTCGAGGGAGCCACGCGCGAAGGTCAGAATTTCGAGAGAGTTCGTCGGCGAACGAATGTCGGCGGGCGACTAGCAGTATCCGGTTCGCGGCAGACAAATGCAATCCGACTGACTCGAACTGATCCTATCTGCCGAGTCGAGTCGAGCCAAGAGCTCTCTCCATTACTCTAATTCACCGAGCGACACTTCAGTTACTGGCTGGTGCAGAACATTGCACGCTGTATCACCGAAATACCGGACGACCCGCGCGATGTGGATGAACGGCTACTAGTTAATCATCATTTGATCGACCTGATAAGACAGAACGGAGATTCGAGAGCGTTACCTCGCCAACATCGACCACGAATGGATGGAAAGACGCTTGCAGAACGGTCGAACGTTCGAGCGTGTACCACGTTTATGAATGAGCGAGTGAAAAGTCGGAAGAAGGCCTTCAAGGAGAAAAACAATTCGCCGTAGAGAATTCCTTTCGGTCCAGTCACCGTCCAGCGAGTGTGTTCGTCATGTCAAGAGATTACTGGGATTTGAAGAGCTGCTGGTCCATCAAGCGGCCACGTTATCCGCTTGATCAGTTCGTCACGTGGATTCTGGAGCACGAGGTGATCGTGAGCGGTGGTCCGCCGTACGTGCAGGTCGTAGCTAAGTTTGTCCATGCCCTGTTGAGCACGCGGATAAAGAGAGGATACGTTATGCGAGGAGGACTGGTCAGCCTCCGGATAAAGAAGCGTTGGAACACGAAGAGACTCGACGGCCGCAAAAAAGTCAAACTCGTGATTTGTTTAAAGGGGCATTCTGCGTAAGGATATACTGACTTTTTTTTTTGTTTTTAGATTATTTTATTATATAGCTTTTTCGATCGAAAAATGGAATTTTGAAGAATGAATCTTAAGAAGTATCGACTTCTTGAATATTATACATGAAATATTTTTTTTACGCGACAAAAGTTATTAGCGCATATTAGTCGGTCTTATTGAAATTTAAATAAATAAATAGGCATATTTTGGGCATATGTGCGAGCGTTACTTTCACACTTTGCCTTTTAGATTTCGATTTAAATTTATTATTCTAAGCAAAGTTATTTTGGTATCGGTTTTTATTAACAAATAAGTAGCCTGGAATATTCTCGTGCATCGTTCGTTCATAAAATTGTTCAGCTGAGCATATAAGTGTCAGCGGTCGAAGATTTATGTTGCATGCACAATTAATAAGATAGATAATCCTCGACTCGCCAATGTTTTGCAACATGCCACAAAGTAAACGCATATACGGCGCACGTCAGAATCTAAAATACGTTTTTATGTCCTGCACATCGGAAAAATTTCCATACGTCAAGAATCATCCGAAAATTATCGCGAGAAGGAAATTATTCCAATCATGTTAATGTTAATATTGTTATTATAAATAATGGATGCAACAATTTAATACAATTTAAAATGCAATATTTTAAGAGTTGTATTTTCAGATTTTTAAGAGAAATCGTGACAAGTAATTAATATGTTATCGGTTTTGGGCTGTTTTCCAGATCACCACAGACACGCGCAGCCATCAGCGGCAATTCTTCTCCGGTAGTCGCCCCGTTGGCACTTTCGGTTTCTAATTCCGGTATCGTACCACTGGTTCCGGCTTCGGATGCCGTGAAGGAAAACGTAGGAACGGCGCCGGCCTTGCCATCGCCCGCGGCCATACTGCCGGACCAACCTTGCATTGAAGCTGATGTTAGTTTGACTGCACACAAAGCTACTTTCCCGCAACAACTAATCGAGTTTATGAAAACAGTAAAGATCTTTGTTGTAAATAATTAACTTATTCTTCCGATCCTGAATTTTTTTATTCGATGTTTTGAAGTAAAGAGAAAAAAATCGATGGGGGGGAGAAGAAAATGTTTCATATTACATTATTACATAATGAAAGTAGTGGCACGTAATTTGTTTTCGTATTTTACCTTATATCGATGTTTTTGAAAAAAAGTGTCTTCTCTAAAAATTGTGAATATAAAATTAACAATTATAAAGGGGGGATCGTATAGAATTGGAAGCTACTCAACCCACGTCGCTTATTTATGATAACTTTACTTTGAATCTCGTAGGGTACCTCAAGCCTAACCGAATTACCACCCGACGCAAATGCCACGCAGACAACCGCGTGGCTTCGCGCCAGCCGATTCAACGCGTTCGAGTCAACATTCGCGAGTTTCTCTGCATCGGATATTTTACGCTTGTCCCGGGAGGATCTCATCCAGATCTGCGGCGTGGCGGACGGGATTCGACTGTTCAACACGCTGCATTCTAAGGCGCCGACCCCGAAACTCACCCTCTACTTTTCATTGGAAGGCAACGGTTCGCTCTGGAGAGTCGCCTACCTCGACAGCTTGACGAGCACCGCGCTCACAAATAAGTTGCTCAACGCTCTAAACTTGCCCCACGACCGACTACACTCAATACTGTTCCTAGGGCCACAGGGTATACGCGTGTTGGTCACCGACGAGTTGGTAGCGAACATGAAAGACGAGAGTATGTATTTCGTCGAGACTATCAAAGGTACATAAATTTCTTTTGCTACTATTTTATTTACAATTTTGAAAAGAGATGGAAAGGAAACTAATAATGCCAATATATATTTTTTTCAGATCCGGCTACCGAGCGTTACACATTGTTAATAAAATCAAAAATTATTTGAACAATTTCTGCAGAGATTCTCTCTTTTATAAATATTTTTTATATAATAAATATATGTATAATATAACATATTATACATATTATATTAATAAATATACATACATAATAACATATATTTATTAAATAAATATATAAATATAAAAGAGAGAAAAGAGACGAAAGAGCTAGTAAAATATATTACTTTGTATGAATGTATGCAAGGATTATTATATATCGTATAACGTTATGTAAAAAAGATTTGGAAATTATTAACGATTTTTTAACAAGTAAATTTTAAGATCTCGACATAATTAATAATTTTTTAATATATTTACAATAACTGAATACAAAAATAAACTCTATATAATAAATATGCTGGAATAAAAATTAACTTTTGGAATAAAAAAAATTATTTTTACGCGTTGAGTTATGTGTTGAGGTGTACAAAACTTTTATAAAAGATTAACGGTATTATAGTTGTTTTACATGTAATATTAATTATATCTATTTGCACATCATGCCATATCTGCAACATAATTGTTGAAAGATATAGATAAGTTACATACATATATACAAGTGCAATATTCTTTTTAAGTTAAATGCGTTTTTCTATTAGTAATTGTTATATTGTACATAGCTCGTTGAGTTATGCGAACACTCAAGCTTTCCAAGTACCCAATCTTCGAACATTAAAATACTCGATAATTTTGGGTCTTATAATTTTAAATTGTATCCGTTAGAGGAAATTATGAGATGCCAATTTTGCAATTTTTTAAAAAGAATATAGAATTTATAGATATATTACTCCATCCACTATCATATATTTACGAGTGCTAGAACTATGTTGCTTTAGCAACAGCGAAAGATATATGTAAATATGAGATTTTGTACATTCGCACGATTGTGCCATTTAAATATTCTGTGATTATGAATATTTTGAATTCATAGTAATTATAAAAGCGTATCTTTTCGGACGAATGTGCAAAGGCGCGGAATACATATACAACTTTGTTTACCATTTCGTAAACCGCATAATTAATAGCGGTTTGGAAAAGTATTTAATATGGTAATATATATATTTAGCAAAGATCGAGTAAGGAATGAAAAGAGATTATATAATGGAAATTAGGTAGAATTTATATATCGTTTTTTCAGTACAATTTATGAAAACGATGGTTTTCGATATATGTGCCACGCTAAAATAAGTATAAAATTTTAATTTTGTATATAATTGTTACTGTTTTTGTTGATTTAACAATTTTTGTTTAAAATAGATATAAGTTCTTTTATTTCCATAAACTTTTAACATGTTAACATTGTTATTGAAAATAAAATAAAATCCTTTAATGACGTTATTATTATAAAGAATTAATAAATTTGAATATTATAAGATTTCTACTAAAATGTTCAAGTCTTGAAAAAATAATTTTAGTGCCTTTATTAACAAATAGATATATTGATAAGTATTTGAAATAAAATAGATATTCAGTAAATTGTACAAAAGATATTCTCACTTTTTCTAATGCAAATATTATGATATAGGAAGAAATGGGATTTTTATACTAATATTTTTGAGATTCTGGGATATTGAAAAATTTTATGAGATATGAAGTTTAAAGTTACGATTGTGTAGATTCTTTATATATTGCAATACTAATTTTATATAAACATCAATGCAGCTTATTATACAATAGCTAGTATCTGTTAAATAATACATTAAGATTTTACTAAGAAATGTGGTTGTGTGTTTTCATGTAAGGGTATGAAATAATAACGTTTTACAACGTGACGAAAAGTGCATTAAATAATTATTAACTGTCTAACACGTATCGTCTTTATTACTTACGAAGAATCGTACTTGCAGTTGGGAACGCTCACTGCGATTTCATCGCGTGATATCAATTATAATAAGTTCAATATTGTACTGTAATTATAAACAAGTATAAACGTATGTTACTTGGTAATACAGTTTATTTTTTCTGTTATAATTTAAAGGGTAAAAAAACATGTTAATATTTTGAAAGCGAAAATGTATATGCCGGTTTATCTTAATTTTGTTATATACCTCATGCACACAAATGTTTAAGTCAATGAAATGGCACAATAAATATATCTTGATGCTAATTCTTATTATTTTTTTGTTTCCCTGAATTAAGATTAAAAGAAAGATTAATTCGTCAAAGAAAAAGCTCACAGATTGTAAAACATATGTTTCAAATTTATTTTAAGAATTCGTTTACCTATTCGTCAATGAATCTTTTTCTGTTAAAATATTATTGAACATATGATCACATGTTACGTTTGCTTCTTTTTCTTCTTCTTCATCTCTGCTTTCTGTTGTCTAAGCTTTCTTTTCTCTTCTTGACGTTGTTCGCGTTCTTTTGTACGTCGATACAATCTGCGCGCGAAAAGAGCTGCAGAAACAAGATTATTGTTAAATTTTAAATTATCGCAAAAAGTAAAAATTTTAAAAAATATTGTTTAATATAAAATTGTTATTATGGAAAAATCCTCAATTGTTCACAAGCGCCATATGTGACGGTGTAACTGGATATATAATTTATATAATTACGCAATCACTGCATGATTTTACTATTATCGGTGCGTTATCACTCATAACAGAGAATCAGTCATTAATATTGTATTTTTATTATATATAAGTTCAAATATTATGCAATTGCAATGCAAGAAATATCATACCGAGTAGAAATCCCACAATCAATACCGCGAAAATGAACAGAATGTAAGACTGGTATGGTGCGAGCCACATGGGCAAAATCGTGTTCCTGGGTAACTTGTTCAGAGACTTTGTTAACACGTCAAAGGCACCCTGTTGGAATTGCTCTTTTTCCTCATCGCTCATCTGTTGATATCTTTCCATTATTTTCGCCAATTTCTCTTGCACATCATTCGGTAGCATACTGTCATTTTCAAACGGGTTCACAAGCTGTTCTTCCATATTGAGTACAACGAACGAGCACAAGAATTTGATTCGGAGATCACCAGAACCAGAGGTCTGCGCGAGTGCAGGGCAAAAGCTGTACTGATTGAACACGGACGATCAGATTCACTAATCGAGTGGACTCGATTAGATAAGGAATGTTGAAAATACGCTGAGGTATGATGCAAGTTCCCTCGACGAAGCGATTTCGCTTAACAGTCTTCATAAACTTCGATTGTGCACACTCGGCAAAAAGAAAATATTTTTATCGCAAATTTACAAATGTAAAATGATATTTTAATTTTCGTAAGCTCGGCAGAACAGAAATCAACATACTAACGTGAAGCGTTAACCAATCGGTATAAAAACGTTCTATCAAAGATATCCGATCAAATTAACAATTATTAATTCAATATTTGTCGAACGGGAGTGCAAATGCAAGTCGGTGAAATATCATACCATCTTTTACATGCGAGATTACATTTCGCGAACTGAATAAACGATCTTTTCGGCGCCACAATTGTGGTAGAGAAACTGAGTAAACAGCAGGTTTATCGCAAATGAGCGAACTAATCACTTTACTTCGTGAAATTATTCATTTTCGAATATGATAACTATAACAATATATCATAGTCGTTTATCTCATAGTATTTGAAGTTAAAATTAATTGCTAACGGAAATGATAATAAATAATAATAAATGTATATTAAGTTTGTGCAAATTTTAAGCTCGTCTCGTGTTATTATTAATATTAGTATACTATTGATATTAGTACACTATTAATATTAGTATATAAAGATTTTTATGATTAATAATGCAGTATTTTATTTTAAATAACTATATAGCCTTATATTAGAAATTTAGAATATAATTTTTTTTTTTTAATTAAAATACTTGAACTTTACATGGATTTTTAAACATGTCAATAATTTTGCATTATTTACTCGTTAAGCAATACTGGCAAACAATGTAGGCAAATTTCAAAATGTAAGATTCGCTCAAGTGTATTTATCTTTTCGACGATAAGACTACTAATTTTAAACGCGTCATCTTACTGCGTTAATAAAAAATGATATTGAAAATCGAAAGGAAATATTTGAGAATGTGTCTAAAGGAAATGTAAAATTGTTCATTAAAGAAATTAAACAATAGTGGTAACAATAATATGTAATATATTGTTCGCAAACATATTAGATTCTACAAAGTCGAAAGATGATATACTTTCTTTCGAGATCATATAATCTAATGTAATACAAATTTTCTATATTAAATAGAGCTGGGTACACGTTTAGATGCCTTTTTAGCCAACAAATATCAGTAACAATATATAAAGTATAACAAAAAAAAATGAAAATAATTGCAGTAACATTTTAACATATATTTAACGTAAATTATTACGTATAAATTATATTAATACAAAATAGTTTCTTATAAATATAATTGATATATCAGTTATTAATATATCTATCTTAGAGGGATGTTTTGTTTATTATATTTATTCAACACAACGTTAACAACCGGAAATATTAATAATTATAAATAATTATAAATAAATATAGACATTTTGGATAATCTAAATTTGCAATTAAATAAATTTGCAAGATTGTATATATGTATACCAATTAAATGTATACACAAATATATAAACAACTACAAACAAATGGATCGTTTAACCTTCCTACATATCCGTATCCGAGGAAGATATGACTATAACCTCTTTTTGTTTGCGACAAAATTCACGAAAAGTCATTCGCTTACCATCTTGACCACCGGTTTCGAACTCGTGGTCTGTTTCGTCTTTAGTCGTATCATATACATTATATTTTTGTTTCCGTGTGACTTTTTTCGTGTTTCTTTTGTTAATCTTTGTTTTGCATTTGCCATTTTTATTCTGAGAAGAACTTTCTTCATACCTTATCCATTTTCGTAAAGTTTTGTCCCAATATCCCTTAACGCATATCATTCCTGGAGGAATCGAAATACTTTCTGTCTTCCTAGGAAGATTAGAAAGCAAGTTAGGGTGTTTTCGGTAAAAATCGTTAATTGGTGACCACAATGAAGATACTGAATGCCGAAATTTTTTCCCAGGATATGTTTTGACAGATTGATCCCGACGCAATTGTAGATAAGGACTAAAGTTTTCAGGTTTTTGTTTCGAGATTTTTTCTGGATTCCGTAATGAAACATGTGTTTGTGCATTGTTTTCTAAAATAAACAATTTTTTAAATAGAATAATATACATTCAATAAAAGTATGTTGTAGAAGAGATAAAGTAAAAATTAATAAAATTTTGCGAAAGCATTTCGCAAACATTAATTATTACACGCAAATGATGTAGAAATATACGTGAATAATAACTAACATACAGTAGAAGAAATAATTTGGTCTCAGCGATAATTAAAATAATAGAAATAATAAAATAAGCGTTATTGAGCAAAAATTAAACTACAATTTTAAAAGAATTATTGAACGATTATCAAGTGTGTAACAAAATCTCGACAAGTATTTCTGGTAAAAATCCTACTTTTCAACAAGATACATACGGAATATTGTTTCATCTTCGCCTGTCTCTTCTAAACTTTGTACTTCCGTTGTTAGTGAATTTACCGGCAGCAGTGTATCTTGCAGTATAATATCATTCTTTTTTGAAATTAGATGCGATCTTTTTTTTCTGTGGGAACATATAATCGGTGATTCGTAGTTATGAAGATTTTCTTCATATGCAATTGGCCGGTCTCGAATTTTCTCCGGTGTACACGGAGGATCTTGAAATAGTTTTATGCACTCATCGTCGATGGATCCTCGCGAACCTATTAAGGATTCGTTAATTGACTTTTCCGTTTCGGTTTCCCATTCATTATCCGTATCTTCTAATATTCTCTTTTTTTTTATGGCTTTTTTCTCGCTCGTTAGGTTTTTCTTTCGCTTCACTGTCATATAAAGAATATATTAGTTTTATGATTGGTAAATATGTATATATTTTATATACTTTAATGTTAAAATAATAAAAAATCTAATATTTTTTGTTAATTTTAATTGATATAAACCATTTAAAGATTTGTCGATTAACTGATGTTTCTGTTTGGCTTCTAATTTGCTATCAGAGTCTTTCATTCTCCATTTCGTGTCTTCTCTTTTCTTTCCCTTCGTATGTCTTTTACGCTCTAAAATAGATTAATTTAATGGTATGTATATATTTTATAGTTTAATTTATTTTAATCCTCAGTGATTTAGAGATATATTTTTGAAAACATTTTTTTCCTCAAATTTTAATTGACATAAACTATATTTTTAATTATATAAATTGTTATTATAATATTATTAAAGAGATAATATTTAACTCATAATTAGTACAAATTTAATAATTTAATTTTTATTGAAAAATGGTTCATCCCCATAATATATTTACAAAAATATAATTAAGCATACATAATAATTCCTCACCTTGTAGCTGATGTAAATTTGGTCTGTCTCCACTTGAAGAAGAAGCTGTATCGATCCCAGATAAGGATATATTACAAGATTTCATAGATGTATTTGGTATGCTCGTGGGCGTGCTCGTGTACAAAGTAGCTATAGTAGCACGTTTACGGGTGTTATTTATATCACGTTTATTAATCATTCGTGACATACTGCTGCTTACTGAATGTGCGTAATCGGCGTAATTAATATATTAAAGCACTTGAAACTTTTTCACAATTAACACTTTCGACTCCGATACTTGCGTTCGATCGAGGATCCATTCAGCGTTTGAGTGTTATATGAGAAGTCGACGAACGGTATCTCTCAAGGTTTGTACACAAAACCGTGTCCACAGTCTCCTTCACCGTATTATGCGAAGTAAACATGTTGTGACTCCGACAAATCGATCGTATTTCGGCAATCCAATATATTTATCATTTAAAAGAAATAAGATATAAAAATGAGAAAATTTACCAGTCTTTTTTTTAAATATTTTATTGAAAGTTTCTTACGGAATATATGTTTAATGGAAAATAATAAAAAATATTAATATATTTACTAAAATATTATATGTTATATAAAATATTTTTGACATATTTTTCCTTATCACACGAATTTCCAATAAAATTATTAGTCTTTAATAGTATCTTACTGCTAGCTATGTCTAACAATAAGTATATTTAAAGCGTTTTTAGTAGTCGAGTAATCGATTTATCGACTATTCGAATTCGATTCGAAGAGATACGATCGAACTCGACTCACGTGACACGTGACACGTCTCGGCGCTCGCACAGCTGTTTGCGAAACTGCAATCTTCTGCTTGCCATTGAATTTAAGGTTATGTATATATCAACGCCGGCAGAGAGGTTAGATTTTAGTGGTATGTCGCGGGATGAACGATGAACAAGCTGCTATCTATTTCGATTAAAGAAGTTAATCAGAAGATCTATGGCAGCGCAGTGCGACCGTCCGAGATCTGTAAAGCCTCAATTAAGCTAACTTCAATCGTCAAGCCTTTAAACGCTTATATCACCGTGACAAGCGATGTTGCGGAAGAGCAGGCGAGCGCTGCTGATGAGAGACAACAGAAGAATTCATTATTGGGACAGCTCGATGGCATTCCCATCGCCATTAAAGACAACTATTGCGTCAAGGGTAAACCTACGACCTGTGCTTCTCGGATGTTGGCCAACTTCTCCCCGGGTTACAACGCCACGGTCTACGAAAAGCTCAGGATGCAGGGAGCCGTCTTGATCGGCAAGACTAATCTCGACGAATTTGCCATGGGCTCCGGCACTGTAGACTCGCTTTACGGGCCAACGAAGAATCTATGGGGCTCGGAGATGTTGCCTGAATTTTATTCGTACGGGTCTGACGGTTCGCAAGTTACCACGAGGAAACTGCATGAAAAAGATGCGTGGCATATAGCAGGTACATTGCCGCAAATTGTTAGACATTGCTTAGTGTATCTTTTCTGTTGTTTAATTAGCTTACTTTGAGGGACATATTAGCAATAATTTTTTGGGATATAATAAATGCATCTTAGGTGGCAGTAGTGGAGGTTCGGCAGTTGCAGTAGCCACAGGTACCTGTTATGCGGCCTTGGGCTCTGATACTGGCGGTTCCACTCGCAATCCTGCGTCCTATTGCGGTCTAGTCGGCCTGAAGCCAACTTATGGTTTAGTATCACGTTATGGTCTTATTCCTCTACTAAATTCGATGGATGTACCAGGTATTTTTGCGAGAACAGTAGACGATGCTGTATTAATTTTAAACGCCATAGCTGGTCCCGACCAAGCAGATCCCACTACCGTACAAAGAGAATATGTTCCAATTAATTTATCCGAAACGATAGATATTAGCAATCTCAGGATTGGAATACCAAAGGAGTACGGGGTACAAGGTATAAGCGAAGAAATTGAGGGATGTTGGGCAAAGGTTTCTCATCTTTTAGAAGAAGCGGGAGCCAGTGTCGTCCCAGTGTCGTTACCTCACACCGATTACTCTATAGTATGTTATTCCGTTTTAAATCGATGTGACGTAGCTAGCAACTTGGCTTGTTACGACGGTATAGAATATGGTCACAGAGCTGATGAATGGGGTTCGGCTCACGAATTGTATAAGAAGACCAGATCGGAGGGTTTCAACGACGTGGTCAAAAGTCGTATACTAGTCGGGAATTATTTTCTCTTGGCGGAAAATTACGAAGAGTATTATGTTAAGGCGATGAAAATGCGTAGATTAATCGCGCAGGACTTTGACGTTCTGTGGAATAACAATGTAGATCTTCTACTGACTCCGACCACGTTGACTGAAGCTCCGATCTACGACGAATTCGTACAGCTGGACAATCAGACACAATGTTTGATTCAGGATCACTGTACGCAACCCGCAAATATGGCTGGTTTGCCCGCGATCAACGTGCCGATCGAACTCTCTCGCGAAGGTCTACCTTTGTCCTTGCAATTAATGGCGCCACTTTTTCACGAACAAAGGCTACTTACCGTGGCAAAGTGGATCGAACAGACAGTGCGATTTCCGAGACTCGAACTGAAAAATTCATGCCTGCTTGAATAAAATAACTTTCTTACGAACATTTGTACCTTCTTTTATATTCCTTTTATATTATCTTTTAAAAGATAAGAATAATTATTACTCCTGAATTTTTTTAAATTTGCGACATCATACATTTCATGTTAGATAGAGAAGAGTGGGTGAAATACGGACACCGGGGTAAGACCGGACACTGTCATTTTGGTATTTTTCTGTCATCCGTACCCTTCCGCGATAGTGTCACGTCGTCACGTGTACGGGCTTGACTCCAGCCTGTACACGGTGACACTATCGCGGAAGGGTACGGATGACAGAAAAATACCAAAATGGCAGTGTCCGTATTTTCCCCACTCTCCCCTACGATCGATCTATTGCGATTACATATGAATTGCCAATTTTTAAAATCGAATTTCATATATCCTCTTTGAGTATTATATATACAATTAGAACGAAAATTAGAATATAGGTTTTGTCGCGTAGCGCCGTAACCCCGAGGCTATGCAACGTAAACAAATTTTACTCCGGTATACCATCGAGCGTATTTGAAATTCTATTCGTCGAGTAGTGGCGTTTGCTTTTGCAACCAAACAACCCTCATCTCGTTTCACTGGACCGCACCGTAACGTTCGTATATAAAGACGAAATTGTGGCTCTTTTCACCATAAGACTAATTCTTTGCTTTAAACAAAATGAGGAAAGAGCTTTTTCAAGTAAGTAAATATTATTAAAAGAGCAACTTTTTATTAAACTTTTAGTTTTTAAAAGCATTTGTGCTTTTCGAATCCTTGCACATTTCGTATTTACTTTTTATCTCGGCTTCGGTTTTCTAATACGTATATTCACTGTGAGTTGTTGAGGTTTGCACGACGAAACTCTGACATTTCGAAATTCATTGTCTCCCGAGGACCCGAGGGTGATTTAAGCAGAGAACAAACAACTGACAATACGCGTGTGCAAAATCTATTCACGTAACGTCTTCGATAATTAAATCGTTGTGACATTTTAGTCGGATCTATTGTTTACATCAGATTAACAAACTAATAGAGAACTGAGGCAATCTAATATGTATGAGAACACAGTTGTGTTTTATTGTTGCAAAACTCATGACAATATATAAAAATTTGCACCATTATAAAAAATAATGATTGCAGATTGTACAATAAATTTAGTATCAAATATAAGATTTATAGAAAATAAATAATTACTAGCCAAATTATATATAAATTATAATATTTCCTGGTCTCGAAATGAATCCTTGCCTTCACTATTTCAAACATCATTTACTTACATTAAAGAAATATTATTCGTTGAAAAGTTGAGTAAACGGCATTCAACATCCACGTACTAAATATTAAATAATATATTCATTTCTTTTCTTTTCCTTTCAATTCAGCGCACTATCGGTCTCCAAGCTTAAGGAAATAATATATTCTGTCTGTATACATATATTACTTCGTTCTCCCGTAATAGCGTAAGTAGTATCGGAATCGTGCATATTCGGTATTCTCCTATTTAGGCGCAGTGTCGTTTGATTTTACATTCCCTTTTCTTGCCATATTACGTAATTTCCTGTTCTTATCGCTGCATAAAACTCGGTTTTGATCATTACGGAACCACGAGAAATGAGACGATTATGCGTTTCGTTTCAAAGAGAAAGCGAGTGCTAGTATTTTCGTTATTCATTGCAGCATCTCGCACTATTATTATATTAAATATAAAAAATTAAAAAATTTCTAAATTATTCCCCGAGTGTCAAAATATATAATTTTTAATTAGAAATTCCTGTTATTTTTCAATCGATTCGCCTGTGGATAAAATTAACGCGTATAAGGACGACTGATACTCGAATATGCGCGCCGAACTGGGTTACCTCGTGACAAAGCTATGTAATTAATGGCAGAGGAAATAATGTATCTAAATACCGTGTCCGGTATCGAGTAAGCTGCGCTCGTATTACATGCTTTAATCCAGGCTCATAAAGCTTTGCGACGGCCAAGGGCGAGAGCGCGCCGCGCCGCGTCGTGCTTTAGAACATCAAACGCGTTCGGCAATCATTCTCCTTTGAGATTAAAAAATATGAAGCCTTTGTGATCGATGCAACCCTCAACTCCAGCCCGGTTACTTCATACGTTGTTTCGATACCTCGATTAACGCTCGTCGTAAATCTGTGACTAATATTCTCTGTATCTCTGTCCGAAAACGCGACTGTTTTGTCGGCTGCTTTACGCGTTCATTATTCCTATTTGCGCAATTTTGTGTGCAGCAACAATAACAAGAGGGGAGAGAGATGATTACGCAGGGGAGAAAATTATTAAAACTTTCTTACGTTCTCTTTCTTTTTTTCGCGCAATTAATGTCGCACCTACGCTGCGTGATACATTTTTACGACTTGATTAATCTCGCGAAGAAAGTTAGGAGATCATCAAGAGCTGTTTTTAAAACACAATATTCGTTCATATGTTAAAGCCGCGCATTCGCGCGTTTCGTAATCTATATATATATATATATATATATATATATATATATATATATAATTGTGAATTGTATAATTTTTAAATAATTGTATAATTTAAAAAAAAATCGACAAAATCAAGGAAGACGAGGGGCGCATATTTGATTCAAAATTTCCCGATTTCAAACACGATGCGTTGTCGATTATTGGCGGACTGTTGTTCTGCGTCCAATTAACATCTGCTTGTCCAGGCGCAAATTACAATACGCGGTTAATGGAAGCTGAATTTCGAGAGTACGCGTGCGATCTTCCGATTTACAGCCAATCCGCATTAAATTCTGCGGTTAGGTAACAGAGTATGCATTCAAACACCCTTTCACATCCAGATCTTCATACGATAAGCCAACGTTTCCCAACGTATCGCGAGATTATAGAAGTTGTAACACGAGAGTTTTGGTTAATACTGACTAATAGAATCCTTTCTTCATCTCTCATAATTTTATATTCTGCAATTAAAGTAAAATTTAAATGGCGACGAGTTTTAGAATCTTTTTTATTTTTATAACGTGTGCGGCGGTGTAAATTAAGTAATGTAAAAGCGTTGAATTTCAGCACAAAATTTCAAAGAATATCTGATGATAATTAGTGAGAACAGTAAAAAAAGAGTTACAATCGCGTTTAACAAGGTTCTAAGAGAACGAGCTGCGAGAATGACACTAACCCTTTGTTGCACAAATTTTTCTGTTAAACATACTTTGCTGACTAATTGTAAAATCGACTGTAGTGCATTTTGTGATCTTTGACAACCTTCTTCTTTGATTACGTAATGCACATTGCTTATTTAATATTATATATAAACTTCAAAGAAATTATAAAATATTTAACGAGAGCCTTGTGCTTGCATTTCGCTAACTAGTTTTTCAATATTAGATTTTATAGAGCAGTTAAAGACCGTCTCAAAGCTGGTTCTACTTGCAAACGGTTTCCGTTTTATTTTTATAGTGCTAAGCGAGGTGCTAAGAGCAGAAAATGCAGCAGTTTCACACATGTAAATTGAGTGAAAAGGAAGAAGTAGCGCACGATTGAATACAGATATATTTTTGAGAAACAGGGAAAAATCCTTAGGGGAATACATTGGGACAATTATTAACAACAAGAAGGTGGTGAAAGGAGACGATTGTCGCTCCTCCGCGAGGAGCAGCTCGCGAGTAGGTTTTCAGGCAAAGGTCGCCAGGGTAATTTTGTTCACGATACCGTCGTCGCACTATATGCAAGCCTCGCTCTCACCTTCGCGGCGCGGAAACGCCGAGAATCTCGGAGATCGGACGGCAGGGACGGTTTCGCCGAACGAGATGGAGGGAAAAAGGCAGGCGGCTGGCCTACGTGCGAGAGGGTGGCCGTCTCTGGGAAAACAGGGTTGGGCACGGGGTGGCGAGGACGCATGCGTCGGACCCGGCCGTCGGGGGCTGTCGTGTCGCTCTCTGTCGTCGGTTACGCCAGTCGTCGTGACGACTTCGTGCCGTCGTCGTCGAGAAACGTCGTGTTTTTAAATCGTCCGCCGCGCGCTCACGCACCGTCACCGAATTTTCCCTCTCTTTCTCTCTCTATCTCTCTCTTCCGCATTCTCGCATCTTTACCTCTTTCTCCCTCTCTCCTTTTCTCTCCCATTTCTTCCCGTCATATTCGCCGCCGCGGCCGTTTTCGCTCGTCGCTCGCTTCCGCGCGCGCGCGCACGCGAGTGCGGGAATGTCGCGACGTAGTTCAAATCGCTGGCGAATTCGCGCCGCGGGTGTCGTATGCCGCGAACGTCGTCGCGGATGAGCGTTTCCGCGTGTGTGCTCGGTCAATGGGGGATCGTACGCGAGTGATCTCGCGAGGTGGTGCGACGGAGTGACTACGTCGGGACCGTACCTACTCGCGCGTTTCTCGCGCGACCGCCGAAATCGGTCGGCGCGGACTTGGACAGGTGCGCGAGCGACCACGAGCACCCCTCCTACCTGCCGCGTTATCACCGTTGGTTGCGCGCGACCACCCCGCAAAGGTGCTCCATGATTGCACCCCGCGTCGCGACAAGTGGATGGGCTTCGGCACCGTAGATCGCCCGATATCGCACAAGTGAGTGTAATAGATTAGTGTAATAAATACGAGAGAAAGAGAGAGAGGTGGGGGGAAAAGGTAGAAAGAGAGACAGAGAGAGAAAGAGTAAAAGACTACATGAGTGGAATTTGGACTAATGTCTACAACTGATGAGGTGCTTTCAAGGGTTTTTTCCTCAGTACGATTCCTCAGTTTGCAATTACAGACTGAGATTAGAGATATGTGCTTATCTCGGACAAGAGTAATAATTGCGAAAAATATATTGTTACGCTTTATTATTATTAATTAAATTTTACAAGATTAATGTCCATTTCCATCGATGTCGATTAACTTTAATCTCGGTTTAACTTAGTTCTAAGAATTAGAAGGAGATAAAAAGTAAATTAAACTAGAATTAAAATTAATTTGCATTGATAAAAATGGACATAAGAGGTTGATAATAATTAAATAGAGATAGATGATCATAAAGCTGATACGTTTGAATGTGAAGCAGGATCATTCGAGAACTGCTTCAGAGTTGAATATAATGCACCGTTTCTCGCGGAAGAAACGAAAGACCGCGAGGGATCATGCGTTCGAACGTATTGCGCCGAATCGATATACCGTATTTCCGTAACATATGGCACGCAGTGGAAATGGAATAGTTTAAAATACAAATCTGTTATCCGGATAGATCGCAGGCAGATAGATTGCCGTCGTACGAGTACGCGAAGTTTTTCAATGATCGGGAAACTTTTTCGATGGTGTGCGACAAGTAAGGATATTTTTCTCTCCGGGCAATTTTTCTTGCAGACCGATATTTTCTCCGCTCCTTCGTGCTAGGGTCTTTGCAATCGGTTACTTTGAGTAATTTCGAGACAATTCCGCAATACAGATAGCGACAACTATACATGGGGTGTCGTCTCCCAGTAGATAACACTTTAATTATAATAAATTCCATAATTTGATAAAACAAGTAATAAAATTAACATAAACTAATATAATATGTAATTATTATAACACGAATATGACGTAATGTAATATATAATAATTATAATACATAAATTTCAATATTGCAATTACATAATAGATTCCACGTTAATAAGATCATTATTCATAATATATTATATTTGCATTTGCCGGACGACAGTACGTTGCAAAAGTTAAAATGTCACATGAAATAAGAGGAATCAGCCGCATAAACTCCGCCGGACAGTGACTCGTTGCAATGCGACATCAGCGGCAGTTTAGCACCGTTGCCGTCGTACTTTTGTTGCCGCAGTTCGCGCGACTATGTCATTTCCTTTTTCCGCCTGACATCGGGTCGTCCACGTATAACTCCGTTAGACGAGTAAACAGGATTGTGTGCCTAGCAGAGGCTCCCTAGTACTTTCCACGGTGTTATACCGAAGAACACGCACGAACGGGGAACGGGGGAGTGTCGCGCATTTCGCTCTTGCGCGCGACGTAAGAGGAAATATTAGTTGCAACGTCTGTCCGCTCTGTCGGTTTGCATCTTTGTCGATATATCGCGCGCGGCGTGAAACCGTCGACGCGCCTCCGTTTATTCAGACCTCGCGTATTGAAAAACCTGAACAAACGGAGTATATAAGCGTGGACGACGCGAGAAAATGAGACAAACGGAGAAACCTTGGCCATATTTAATTTTCAACGCGGAACCTCTCGCCGTTTATTTTTTCTATTTTCTTTTCCAGCGACACCACCTCGTTTTTTTTACTTTTGTTTTCCTTTACGTAGAGCCTCCGTGTCGCACCCTCTGTGTATTTGACACTTTAGTATCGGATTACCGTTCTACTAGTTCGTTTACAAGACTACATACAGGGAAAACACGTATAGCTTGTTAGAGAAGAGCTACCGCACGTATGGTTCATTGATCATTCGGTCGATTCTTATTGCTCTTTTTTAGGCGAATTATGCTAATTAGTTTGCCCAGTGGCGAGCCGTCACATCGTCAATTCAATTTATCGCGCTAGGAATAGCTTCACGTTTCTCTCCTTTTTTTTCTCTCGTTTCTCTCGTTTATCTCTTCCCAGTAATTTTTCGTTTTATTTTAGAAGCATCAGTTCACGCATTATGCAAGGATATATAAGATTTCGAGAGAAAGTTGAAACGTTCCTTGCGCGTGCAACCTTAATATCTTCGACGCCCGAGACTTTCTCACGATTCATCATATTTTTATCTCACTTCGTTAACGCTGTAATTTTTTATCTAATTAGACGATAGCGGATTGCATGCAAATAATACATCATGTTGATAATTAGGGTAGAGTCTTAGATCTTTTAAGATTATCTCAGATTCAGATTTTTTTATATTCTATATATGAATGTTTGTCACATTTGCGTTATATCATAAAAATTGCAATGCACGAGACGGAAAATATTCTGAAAATATTCTATTCTGTGGTAATCAATATTCATATTCTTTGTACGTTTATACCATTCGAAAGTTTCATATTATATACAGTATAAATACAATTGTTATATATACTGGAATGCGTTGAGTCCGCGATACGTGCGTCCGTGACGTAGTTCCGCTCGATAAGAAAATTCATTACGCTTCGGAAAACTGCGCGTTACGTGAATAACGTCATGCAGTAAAAAAGGAAGGCAGCAAGTTCACGATAACGAAGCATCGAAGACCGGTTAGCCGGTTAATTTCATTATCGAGAACGGCCAGTAAATCGTGTCCTTACTCCATGTTGCATTTAATGCCTCTCATTAATTCGTGAATTGAGTTTAAAGCGCGTTACTGACCTTTTTTCTGTCATTTCGTGCTCACTTAGTATCGTCACTTAATAAATCGATGCATCTCTCGATCATCATTATGAAGTGTTACATGGTAATTTATTAATTTAAACAAAATTATGAGATAAAGAATGGCAGATCTCCTCAATTACTTAAAGTTTGCGATTCATCTATTTAGAATATGTAAATAAAATTTAATTAATTAATAAGGCAAATGTATAATCGTGAAATATTTGTGATCTAACAATAAGATAATATATTCCTAAGAAATATTAATTTTTATTTCTAAAATGGTAACATTATACATCTCGAAATTGGCCACTTCAATTTCAACTCGAATTGTTCAGATTACAGGACTTCTCGACCGCAAGGGATTAAAATTTCGACGAGCTTAATCCGCGGTGTTCAATGGGAGGGATTTTATCGACAATCGTAGAAGGACATCACGAAAGAGGTGAATAATTCGCGAGATCAGTGTTGGAAAGAGAACTCGCGTTAAATATGAAGATGATCGTACAAGTTTCAGAACATTTGCATCGCGCATCGTAAAGCGGCGCCGAAGGCTTCTCCACAAAGAGAAGCCGTTTATATTACGTTGATTACTGAAGCGCGTGGGTTCGCATGGCGGACGATAAAATTTTGCCGTCACTCGACGGACTGGCTCACCGTACTAAGAATACCTAATATCGATTAACCTTGCGACCCGTACACGTGAGAACGTTCTTATAGTATCTATTTTTTACTATACGTAATTAAATACCTGACCCCCGTGCTGCTATGGGACTCCGCTTAATACTAATGATATAATTACACTATAGCACAAGGCATTGTCACAATGATAGGCATCAAGGTTGTTTTCATGGTTTCCTTCGAGGAATTCGAATCGATATTTATAGGTACATCGAGATATACGAGATATAGAAAGATCGAAAAGCTTTTCGTATATCCAAGACATCTTTATTTTTTTTAAAGATATGTAAATGATCAAAAATTGACATAAACTTTAAAATGATATGAATTTTGGATAAAAAATGCAAAAACAATTAAGTGAATGTAAAACAATTAAGAAATATTTTTTATTCTGTTATAATTTATACATTTGCCGCATTTTTTTCGTAGCACGCTAACGAAATTCACTTTTTTATTTTTTAAGCAATTTTACATACAAATACTACAAAATAAAGTTTTATTACTTTGAGCAATATTTATTATTCTGTTTATTTCAATTATATAGATTTATTCTTCTGACAATGAGTAGATTTAAAAAAAAAATTTTTTCTTATATCGTGTTTGTTCTTATTTTAGATATATATAATTTTATATATATTGGCACATTTCGCTAATTTATTAACCAATTATATCCTTCTTCATTTATAATTAATTTAGTAAAATTACACAGCTGCGAAATTCGATGTTTAATTTAAATTATTATAAACTGTATAATTTTATTTATATAACCTGTTATTAGCAGATAATTATTAAATTTAGAGTAATTAAACATGTGAGTATACGAAAAAGCATGATATTTCATATCGCATTTATATATCGTATCGTCTCATTCGGAAGCATAACTGTTGAATGTTAAATATTATATAGCACCCATTGTCTGAATTTGCAATTACTTCCGGCAATATCTAAATTGAGCGCATATAGTGCAATATCGAATTGCAATCGATATGCAGAAGCAGCTTACGCTTTTCATCGAAATGATATAATCGCTCGGCCGTTTCATTTCCCCCCGTTAAATTTGTCGTACGATCTAATATCGACGGTATGTCGTATCTTTTCATTTATGCTTTAACGAGAAGTGCGCGAAAAAATTTAAATTTTCCACTTATCTTACAATTAAAATTCTACTTTCCTAAGGAAGAGGATAAGAAAATCCTATTTTAATTAAAATTTTAATGAATTTTATGTAAAAACTTTCATCTTTAAACGTGTCTTTGTTGATCATCTAAGAAAATGTTAGAAATGTTATATAAGAGAATATATCATTTCTTTCTAAAATTTTTCTTTACGTTGCGGTTTTCGCGATGTTTCGACGCAGTTCTGATCCGCGAAGCCAAGACGCCAATCATCGCGTGTAATAGTTTTCTTGTGGCGCAGATGGTACATTCCTGATTCAATTGGATGACAAAAGGCACGTTTACGGACAATACGTGTCACTGAGCTGCAGAATGGTTCTCCCCTTTTGATATGCCACTAGCGATTAAGTACCCTAATCTCACTGACATCGTTCACCACTAACAATGCTTGTGTTGGGCCAAAGCCTTTATAAGTCCTGGGCACTTTTAATCGAAAGAACATAGCTTTAATAGACGGATACATATGATAATTCGATTAAAACAGTTGACTGTATACAGATAAACTTTATAGATACATATTATGATTAAAATTGGATTGCATTCATATTTTGCCTCAGAATAAAAAAAGAAGGATTTTGAAACTACTATTGCAAACATTTTTTTGTTAAGTTACAGTCTTGCGGTAGGATTTTTTTCTTTCGCTTTTACCTTTTATCGTGCAATCCAGACACGTTGCATTTTTTTATGATAAAGATAATCCGATCCTGCAATGCGGATTTGAGTTATGGCGTTGCGAACAGTGCGGACAAATAAATAGTACCTGGTGGCGCGTCCCTTTGCACCGGTGCCAAAAAGGGATGGCAAGATGGGAAATAAGGGGATCATCAGAAATCCCCTGAGTACGGCATAATGGATCCATTGAGAAGGTATCAGACGATATAGGAATATATACGTTCTCTCTCTCTCTCTCTCCCCCTTTAGAAATTATAAGATAGATAAACGATACAGAACAATTACAATAACAATTACAGCAATGAACGTAATTAAATAAGCACAATAGAATGATATATGCAATATTAATAATGATAACTCTAAAATCTATAGTGCGTTATAAATTATAATATCTCATAATCGAATCAATTAGAAGGAAGCTGTATAATCTCCTAGAAAGTATAATAAATTAATTGAATATAATAATTAAGCAGTGTCTGTTAAATTCGCTGGTTAAATTTGCGCACGGCTCTATAGTTAATCTCCAATAGCCGGGTATATAAAGTTACGGTAACGAGAGATAACGATTGGCCGTGTCAAATAAATTTAATCTGTTTTGGAAAGCCGTACATTGCCATACAAATGATACAAAGCAAATAATACAATGCTATTTTTAAAGTATGTTATTTTTTCACCCAGCCAAATCATTTTATGTTATTTATATACACACACATATACACATTCGAGGAATATTTTTGACTTAATACGGTCCCTTTATTTAATACCGTTATTATCTAATCCAAATACCGAATCTGCTTGTTTTGATTCATTGTTTTAATTTACTTTCAATTTTATCACCACAGAATTTTTTTACCTTATTGCAAAATTTACTCTATTACTGTAATGTGTTCAATTTGATTGATAAATAAAATTTATTCGTGCGATTCATACGTCGAACCAGATTTACAGCGCGACATCGAAATATATTTCCGGCGATTGAAAGTTATTTTTCACCGACATGACCTTTACTATTTCGATAATATCCATCTCTCATTGTTTTAAATTTAAACCGATACTGGATATCTTCCTCTGCTAACAATGCTCGCCCTCGAAGCTACTTGAATTACGGCATCGCGACTGGTCAGAGCGGATAAATGGTACCTAATCCTACTTGCCGTGATGCAAACTAGGGTCAAGAAACGGCGGATCTCTAGAAAAGCGCGCGAGAAGCTAATAGTGCATCGACCTCGCGTTTTGCTAGGAGAAAGAGAGAGAGCCGTTTATTACCGTCCGAGAATAACGTTTTCCGCACAAAATTAGTAGTCAAATTCAATGTAAAAGGAAATAAATCTATTTTGAGTCACCTTTATAAAATTATCCCATTTTCAGAATGTCGGTATAATTGACAGTTCTGATTCATTCATAAAAAATTATACAAGATTTTTTCAAATGTCACAAGAATATTTTTGACAATTAGAAAATAGAAATCCGAAAATGTCGAGTCTTATTTCCCAGTTTTCATGATTATGATTTTTTTTACTTTAATTAGAATCGATTTAAATTCTCTAATTTTTTTCAATAAAACTTTTGAACGCCATCCAGAATTCTTAAAAAAAATCAGACTTTTAAAAAAAATTTGTCTTCGAAAAATTGAAAATTTCTGTCTAAAAAATGAACAATAGCCGAAATTCTTTCACTTTGTGTTTTACTCGTTCTATAATAATATTGATCGCGAAATATTTTTTCTACAACAATAATAGTGATACCGTTGATAGCGTATAACTTAATGATCGACGCACTGAACAGAAGATTCAATCAATATCAGTATTCATTCTACAATTTATTGAAATTACAATTTTAGAAAATACACGGAAAACGCATATTAACCGTCCAATATTGCAGCATATGATTATTTTTTGAGTTAGTATTGATATATTTACGATGCAATATAGTTTGCTAAGCGCAGTCACGAGTCTGAAAGAGAGTTTTTGACGAGCGGAGCGAAGAAAGGGAAGGCGAATACGGTGCAAGCTGTTTCGCGAGAAACTTTTGAATTATTTCTTCGCCATTTCTTCGACTGCAAGGCACGTCGCAGCGGGATATTATATTCTATAAGACTTTGTTTTACGGTATCGGTGAGCAAAAGGGGGAAAGTTCTCCCCTATCTTTAACATCGTTTCCGTCGACGGGAGAATGCGTCGGCGAGTTCGTTTCGCAGAGAAAGTTGCGGTCGGCAGTGCACAGATCGGATAACTACGTTGTTGGTAATAAGGTCCGCGACGGCACAGAAAATACGAGTCTAAAATCCTCTTTAACTATTTCGTCGAATAACTGTCGCTGTCCCGCGTTTATCACGCAAAAGCCCGTTTCCTGCGTCACTTTATAAACGGTCAGTTGATGTGCATCACGTACAATGAGATTATTACAGCTTATCCTTGATCTCGCGGGGCAAAATAATGTTCGAAACCTTTTACACGGTATTTAAAAAAGGAACAGAAAGGAAATACAATTTTATAGATTTAGGTTGTTAGCGTCTCTGCATTGTTCCTATTTTTTTTCGTTTCTATCTTTTCAATCGGTTTGCGATTTCGAGAGAAACGTGACGTAAACACAAAAGAATGGTACGGTAAAGTTGGAAACGAATTCAAAAATTGTTCCGATTCTTTTTCGATTATTTTTGTAGAAGCGCTGTTTCCGAATGTACATACCTACATGTGAATTAGAAATAGAAGATAACAAAGATCGTTTTTGCATTGTGAGAAACTTACAAGTTTTGGTACGCGAGTTTAGCTAAAGGAATATTTTATATTGTTCAGATATTTATTATATTATGAAATAAATACTAAATTCTTTTTCCGCTATTTTCAATAATTCGGTTACTCGGGTTAACATATCTTGCGCCGGAATATTTAAGGGAATATCAAAGCTAACATAAAATTCTATATTTTTTGAAACCACATGAGCTTTCAGAACTGTGAGTATCGCGTTTCCGCATAAAATGTCGGCCGTAAATGCTAACATAATTTTAATAATCTTGCAGGTACCGAGACCCATATGGATCCCATGAATTAGTTACTCGCCGCGTTGGAGAAGAGAAAGGAAGCCATCCGGCACATGCGGGTCGATATGCGATGCATTTGTGAATCAACGTCCGTCATTATGCACCGGTGAATTTCCCCGTTTCCGTCGGCGCATACGCCAAGTGCAGCCCGAAATTGCCCGAGATCGCGCCGAGAGGGTTCGCGGATTCATGGAATCGTGATCAGGTAAGGATAATTTTGATGTCGTACTGCACATCGGAAAGAAACCGTCACGAAATTTATACGTCAGGACCGGAAATACGCGCCAATCTGGCCCGGTATCTAGGACGGTGACGTAACTGTCATAAGATAGGAAATTTCCGTTGAAAATATAGGATCGGATTTCGTGAAATCGAGCGTGCAACGCTTCCCGAGATACACTCGTGTCAGCTAGAGTGCACAGTGACGAGATTGAAGGAATTGGCGTGTTACCGATACAACATTATTCGAAGCGTGTTTGGTATAGGATATTAATTCATTCAATCGGAAAGTTGAGTAATTCTAAACCTTTCAATAATATGGAAATTTTATACTTATTAATTAAATAATTATACAGAATATTCCACACAACTACAGTGCAATATTAATAGGATTTTAGAAAATAATTGAAGTTTAAAAATTCTCATATGGAATATCAAAATTATAATAGTTTTTAAATTATAATAGTTTTTTATAAGCGATCAAAGTTGGTCAACACGATCGTAAGGTTGATAATTATATTTACACAATTGCATAGTCCATAATTGTAATACATTTATCGATTTGTCATTAAATAACAAGACGTCGTGGAATGAGACGTCGCAACTTGGTGCAATTATATTTCTTTGCATTGTTCTTCGTTATATTAAAGAACACTTTAAACATCATTAATATCTATTAGAGTACTGTATAAAATATTCTAATAATTGTACGGGCGTAATTAGTCGTGTTTTCGTGTGCGTTGTATGAATGCAACGAAAGAAGATAAGAAAAGAAAGTTTCTGGGAGACATCCAGCGACAGTAGAGCAATCATGGGGGTGAATATTATGTTATCTATTATTTGTCATAAATTATTCACGTGTGTACATATCAAAAATCAAAGTATCATTTACCGATATCTATTGATATTACACGCGATTTGTTCGGTTGAAATAAGAATCGAAACGATAGAAACTGACAATTATAACCTATTATTCTGTGATATTGATCGGGCCATTGATAATTGTTTTCTCAAAACGATGCTTACATTCAAATATATACTGATTTATATATAATTGGTTCATTATTTTGAGATTGATAACATGAAATTATAATCGCTGGATTACATCATTCAAATAACGAGAAGCCGTAGAATATCGATATTAATAATTAATTTGGAATTGAAGAAATCCTTGACGGTACATTGAAATTAAAAAAATCACTCACCGGCCGATGCGCAACAGCGGAGTTGTAACCCTGCGTTGATCTGAAACATAAATATTTTTACATTAAAATAACGTCCGAGATAATCGATACTTGAAGTAAATAATTATCGCGCCTGTTAAATTTTTAAAACGTTATTTTAACAGAAATCTGATTTAAAAATGCAAATGAAAGAAACGATCGCGGCCGCTGTAAGCGGCTGCATATTTCGGCATTAACTCGTTAATAACTTCGCATATATAATAATCCGCGAAAAATCACGCGAGTAATATTACGATCGTGCGAATATCGCGACGTTCGCGCGACGTAATATCTCTTCTCGTGTATGATCTCGAAGATCAAACTCCGAAATTGCGAAATTGCGCATTAAATCTCGAACGGTATTGTACGAATAATTCGAGTATCAATGTAATGGTCGCGAATCACGTCGCGCTTGAGAAAGTGACTGTCCTGTGGCACAGGACAGCAAAATAACAAGCGATTACTCACCCCACGGTTGCTCCGCCGTCGCCCGATGCCTCCCAGGCCTCCTCCTCCTCTCTCCACGGTCCTCCTCCGATGTCGCATCTCCGTCGGCGCACTCACTCACTCACTCGTTCACGCGTGAAAATATCGTCACTTATGATCGCGCGACACTTTTGTGCACGGCACTCCCGGTATTAATCTCGCGACGCGCGGCGCGTACTTAATTACACGGCGATGGAAGAATTACGTCGGAGAAGCTACGAACGCGAAACTGTACGATCCCCTCGACGCTCGACATTCCGCAGGTAGACGCGACGAGTGAATATAACATGGCGGAGAGAATTTCGTAAATGACGCGGCCGACTTCACTCGTTACTCTCGCCAGGAGCAATCATCGTCGCGTCGCGAGGGCGCTACACTTGCTGCTTGCTAATGCGACTTTCGATCAACTGCAATCGAGATTAAATCGAGTTACGAACATTCGTGTCTATCCCGCACGATGGCCAAATATCAAGAACATACGACGTTATAAAATATAGACTCCGATCGGTAATTAAACACGTCGCGGCGTTACTTACTCCGTTCCGGCGTTCCGCTCGCAGCTCGCATCCTTTATCCGTGTTCCGAAAACGATGGTAATAATTCATTCTGAAGTCGCGCGTCGGGCGACACGGCGCGAGTCAGTTGACGATTGAGATTCGAAAATGCTGACCGCCCACACACACTGTCCGTAAAACGCTACAGCAGTAACAGTAAATGGTTCATGATTCGCGGTTCGCCATTCGCGCCAATTCGCCAGCTGGGTGGTTTTTTGACGAAATCAAAGAGATGGATTTCATCGAGCTTAAGAATCGAGCAACGAGCGACTGATCGAAACCTGACTGGAAAGTGTGTGGCCAGCAGAAAAGCGAGACTCTCGCTGCGAAACAGATCATCCATCCGAAAGAATGTAATGGTAAGTCACTATTATCGAACGCGATATACCTCGGTATCCGTATGAATTCCGTGAAGCACACGTATTAAATGTACATTCGACATACCAGTTTTTCGTAACCTAAACCCGTCAATTCATGCGTTGCTCCGCGCTACGATCCGACTTCGAGAGCAATGATGTTTACGTTACAACGCGGCCGCGGCTTCTCGGCAACTAGAGTAGAAGGGATAGAGTGGGAGTAAGGTAACTAGACACGGCCGGCAATGCCGGTATGGCCCGACGCGGTGCGCGCGGGGCGTCTAGTTAGTTTTCCCCCACTCTATCCCCCCCTATTCGAGTTGCCGAAAAGCCGTTAGTCGCGAGGTCGCGGGTGTTGCGGTTCGCGGCGTGCCGGCTGCTGGCACTCGGCGCGCGTGACATTCGTGACTATCCGCCGTTTTTGCTCCTATACGCCGATACGGCTACTACGACAAGAGGTTCGCCCTGGCCTTTTTAGAGCTGTAAGTATAGCTCACTGGCCAATCAAAGAAGAAGAAGAAGAAGAAGTGACAATGTCCGCGGACTGCGACACACCCTCGCCTCGCCGCCCGCGCTCCGCGTCTCGCAGGATTGTGGTATCGTTGTTCTCGGAATACAGTGCGAGTGCGCAATAGTACACGAATTGCCGGTTCAGACGGAAAACTGTGATACATCTGTGAATGTCCGTTTAACACATGCTTCGCGGAATTTATACGGATACCGTGGTATATCGTATTCGTTAACAGTGACTTTTGATTACGTTCTTTCGGACGATCGGTCTCGCTTTTCGCAATCGTCCACTTTGACTCGCCCCTCGCGTCGCTCGTGTCGCGTGGCTTCGGAGTGAATTTGCCGTCGTTTTCGGAACACGGATAAAGGATACGAGCGGACGCGAAGTGGAGTAACGCCGCGAGGCGCGACGTGGTCAATTAGCGATCGGAATCTATTAACGTCGTGTACATTCAACCTCCGTATTTAATCCTATTTTGATATTTGGCGATCGTGCGGGATAGACGCGAAAGTGAATGTTCGTAACTCGATTGATTTAATTGCAGTTAACCGAAATCGCTTGGCAAGCAGCAAGTGTAGCGTTCTCGCGACGGTTCAGACGGTTGCTCCTGGCGAGAGAGTTGCGAGTGAAGTTGGTCGCGTGATTTTACGATATTCTCTCCGCCATGTTATATTCACTCGTCGCGTCTATCTGCGGAATGTCGGGCGTCGGGCGTCGAGGGGATCGTAAAGTTTCGTTCGTAGCTTTTCCGACGTAATTCTACTATCGTCGTGTAATCAAGTACGCGCCGCGCGTCGCGAGATTAATACCGGGAGTGCAGTGCAAAGTGTCGCGCGATCATAAGTGACGATATTTTCACGCGTGAACGAGTGAGTGAGTGAGTGCGCCGACGGAGATGCGACATCGGAGGAGGACCGTGGAGAGGAGGAGGAGGCCTGGGAGGCATCGGGCGACGGCGGAGCAACCGTGGGGTGAGTAATCGTTTATTATTTTGCTGTTCTGTAGCGAATTCCGCCACTTTCTTAAGCGCTACGTGATTTGCGACCATTAAATACACGATACTCGCGAATTATTCGTACAATACCGTTCGAGATTTAATGCGCAATTTCGCAATTTCGGAGCTTGATCTCCGAGATCATATACGAGAAGAGATATTACGTCGCGGACGTCGCGATATTCGCACGATCGTAATATTTACTTGCGTGATTTTTCGCGGATTATTATATATGCGAACGAGTTAATGCCGAAATATGCAGCCGTTTATACAACGGCCGCGATAGTTTCTTGCGTTTGCATTTTGAAATCAGATATCTGTTAAAATAACGTTTTAAAAATTTAACGGGCGCGACAATTATTTACTTGAATTATCGATTATTTTGGACGTTGTTTTAACGAGAAAATATTTATATTGCAGATCAACGCAGATGGGTTACAACTCCGCTGTTGCGCATCGGCCGGTGAGTGATTTTTTTTTTATTTTTATGTACCGTCGAGACATTGACGTTTCCACAATTCTGTTTACGTATACATTTTACCATTTCTCATGCATTGCTGTGCGTGGGCGTACGCGCCATTCTATCCATTTATTACACGAGCACGTGCATTTCGTTGAGCGTTCCGCGATGTATACTCGCTCTTTATATCGCATGTGGGTCAAGTGTAAGCTGTCAATATTTCGCTTTCCGCGTTTCAGCTGCAATGTGTTGGCTCTCCACAGTGCGGGTATTTTTCTTTTCCCATTCCTACGCATTTCGAATATTGACTTTTCGCCATAAATCTTATTTTCACTTCTACGTAATCATTCGGTGAGTTTCAGAGAGCTTTTAATTAAACTTTATCCCGAAAAGAGAGGTTGAAAATCATTAGAATTAATATCATATATTTTAAATTAATTTAAATCTATATCACTCTATATAATGTCACATTGTTTAAATTAAGGTTGGATTTTACTCGTGTTATTTCTCAAGGTGACGCGATTCGTTATCGTATCTTTCTAAGTTATAAACTGCGATTACAAATAATATCTTCTTTCGAATTAGTTTTGGTCATGTCACTAGCTTTATCTTTCAAAATTTATAACTATTAGAAAACGAAAAGGGGGGGCTTAACGGTTCGCGTAATAATTGCATATTCGCAATTGCAAACAGAGGGGTAAGTAGACTAGTTTTTTTATTTCTGTAGGACGCGTTGTGTCTGCGATAATACGGCGGAATTTATGAACTCCCGTGGAATTCTTTGATCCTTTTACGACATTATGGGTGCGATGCAGGAGCGATAATGTCGCGTAAAATCCGTGAGCAGCAAAAGAAATGGTAACGACAATGTAAGCTTACAACGGGGTGCCTTCGCGCTCTAACATTCTTTTTACACGCTCCGTATATTTTGCGGTGCATCCGCCTCTATATCCTGTTTATATGTTATGCCTTGGCGAAAGCCGAAACCATCTTATTTTCTCGTTTCTCGTAAAAATATATTCTATCGAAGATATTTTTTCCGTGACTAGCAATAAGACTCGATCGAATTACTTCTTAAATCTACTTTAGACGAACTATAATTTTGGTATCAGATTTCAGGATAGCACTCTGATTATTATTTTATCTGTAATATGAAAATTATTTTAAAAATTAGAATGCATATATATTATTATATATATTGCAATATATATGTATATATCTAAATTAAATATGTGGCATATAAAATTATAAATAGAATTCTGTCTTCATATCTGACATGAATTATAGATCGTCTGTAATGACTTTACGATGAATTGAATTTTTCGGATGCATTCAGTTCCCGAAAAAGTTGAAATTATTGTTGTTGGAAAGAATACAGATTTATGCCTAAAAGAAATAAAATTTCTACTACACCTTTGTTCATCATCTTGTTGTCTCATTGCACACGCGGAGATTTTTCGTCGACTAGATTCGCAATGACTCGCAATAGCGCGATGAATCTGACGGTAAACGTAATTTGGAGGCGTGATGACATTTTAACTACTGTATAACGGAAACAATGAGTATAACACCCGCGCCCCTCGCGCGAAATACACATACATATACCGGGTGGGAAGGTAACTCTCCCGTTGCTTTGCTAGTAAACTAACTTCCCCATTCCGTCAACATTGTACAATGAATGCTCGCGCGATGCGCTACGCTACGGGGCGAATTTAATAATTGCGCGAATCCCTCTATCTTTGTCCGAGCTCTGCGCAGTACGACGAGGCGTTAATTACTTCCACTATTACCATTTCAGATTGAATCTCGGATTGAATGCGCTAGGACTTATTTTACGCGCGCAATCTTTCTTATGAATAATTTTGCATTTGTTGTTATTGGAGTCCACTGAACTTTTTCGCCATATGACTTGTAGCAGTCGACGCCGAGGATATAAATAGGATTGAGGCAGGGTAATAATTTGAACAATACAAAAAGAAATTGGTGTAAAATAAAAACCTGAGTGCTATGTTAATTAACGCAAATTTATATAGGTACCACAATATACTCAAAATTGTTATAGATTAAAAAGAAAGATGTCCAACTGTTGAATTGGCGTCAATGTAAGATATTTCTACTGACCCTTCTATATAAATTTGCTGGTGACGCCAAGGGCATGAGAGATCCAGCATCCGGATCTTCATCCTAATTATGAATGGCGTCATTCGTTCGGACTCAAGTAGGGGAGACGAGCACGAAACGCACTCCTTCTCGTTCACTCTCGTGCCCGTTCTCCTTTTCTCGCTAGACGGTCCCCACATATTATGCAGTACGCGATATGCTGGCGTTTATAAAATGTGGGCCACTTCAGTACGCGGATCGTCGATGCGCGGATCGCATTACTCGAAGCCGAAGCCGATCGTCGACGCCTACGTCTACGCGACGATGATTGAACTCGTCATATTTCAACGTTCGGCTGTCAGACTGTTTCGATGGTGCCGTTGGCTGCTTTATTACCTTTACGCGAACGTATCGAATCTCGGTGAGTGCGTGTTATTTAAAGTGATCGATTTTTTGAAAATTTAGAGAGAGAAATATCTCGTTTTATTTCTGTACTAAAAGAATTTTGTAAAGTTAAGAGATATTCTTATGTTTTGGAATAATAACGGTCAGTAATAATAGCTAACATTTTAGTACAGATATGGATAATTACGGATGTACTATCGTCGTTTGATAACGTTTCACGGTCATTGCCAAGGTTGATAAGAATGGAAGTGCGGTATAGTCTCTGTAATTCAGCACGTTCTTGTGATAATTGCTTCAAAACTGCAATTTACCGTCTTCCAGCGATATGAAATTGTCTTAAATATTTTTGCGCGTTTTAATATAAGTAGAATAAAAACTAATAGTATATTTGTATCTTCCATCATGCTTGTGCATCGTGATATCTGTCATTTTCTGATATGAAAAAATGATCACTATCTTTTTACACTTTACAAGAGATATTACATATTGCATGAGACTTGACCTCTCGCAAGATAACATTTTCTATTTTTAAAATACCAAAAGGATCAAGCTATTAAAGAGTTAGAGTTTGTAACCGGTGGGAGACTAAGAATATTACGAGTACATCTTTCTTTTAGCATTATTAAGTTGATAAAGATTAAGTTGATAACTTTATTGGAAATAACACGACGCGTACTTAACTTGCGTTTACTACTGGCGTTGTCGTTAACATGAGGAAGACTCGTACTGTAACTTACGAAGCTATACGGCACGATTGAAGCTAGGCATTTGTCTGTGGCCACGGTTACCCGCGTGCGTGTAGAAACTAGGCCGCCACTTCCCTTCGTGTTCAAACGCGCTTCCGCATGCCTCTTGAGGCTGCTTCGTGCTTCAGGAGGTGACGCTGCTTGATGCAGTTTGCTGAAGACACACTCGACATTACGGCGTGGCGTGGTGGACAAATATGTCGCATTAGAATGGATATAGATTCGAAATGGCAGCTTCGTCGTCAGCGAGAGTCAACTTCATAACCGTCGTATAGAGTAGCACGCGGTTTTCATCGCATATTGCTCGGTCTCTAAAAAAAATTTTACGATTAGTGCTTCTGCTACATTGGTCGAAGATATGCACTTTTTCTTTGTGGTTTTTTCGCTATTATTGCCGCAGTTTGGAATATCCGGTTAGATTACAGTTTTTTTTATTTTGTTACAGAGTATAAAAAGTAATAATAATATTCTTATTTATGTTTTTGCAATGGAATGATAATAATCATAGAACTTTTTAACTACAAAACTTTAGTCTCATACAAATGGATGAGAGAGAGAGAGGGAGAGGGGGAGAGAGAGAGAGAGAGAGAGAGAGAGAGAGAGAGACAGAAAGAGAGAGAGATTAAGCTATTCTAAATAATTCAAAATAAAATTGAAATTTTAAAGCTTACTACAAGAGTTTCAGCTAAGCAGCTGACGTCATATTTGAAATTCAAAAAGAGCTATGCTGTCGTGTAGCTGCATGTTGCAAATGAGATTCCATGGCATATGTTTAAAACATACTCAAAAGTGACATCTCCTATGATTTAGCGATATTTTTGTCACGCTAACGTAACACGAATGGCACAAATATGTAAATCTTTACAGTGGCACTTTTGTCACGTGTAACGTCGTCAGGTTGTTATACTCGTACTTAAATTATAACGCGCGAATAGGTTCGCCGCGAGAGTGACGTGTGAAACGAAACAGGTCGGAGCACCGCGCGTGTCGATAAAAACTCGGTTGAACTCCCAAGGTGTCGAGAGTTAACGGCACAAATTAATAACGCCCGCCGTAAATCCGACCTGTCAACGTCGAATTGTCTGAATTGTCCACAATGAAAGATTTCCGGCGTAAGTACGCTACGATGTGTGTTCGACGAGAAACAAATTTTCACGGTTCCGCGTTGCATCCTTTTGATGGCCGGCATTAACATAAATAGGTGTGAGTGCTCCAACTTTACTTGACGTCTTTATCATTCTGCCCTTTAACCCTTTTCTTTGTTTCGGAGAAAATTAGTGAATTTCAACGCGCGTAAAAGTCATAGTAGTTCGAGCAATGCCTTTTCTACTTCGATTTCCTTAAACAAATTTATATATTATACTTTGTCCGGTTTTGTCTAACAATAAGGTATGAAAGATGAGATCTATATAGTATTAGATTATATGTAGTTTTGTAAGTAATATTAAGTAGCAATGGTTACGCGTGCGCGTAACGATAATCTTTCGACATCGTCGCAGATACACTGGTGCACCTGCGAATGCATCATAATAAGCGCTTAGTTTGATTAGCAAATTTGCTCCACGCGCAATTAGCCGCTTCATGAACCGCGTAACGCCGTCTACAGACGAATCGAAAACAATTGGAAACAGTTCGAACTCTACTCATTCGAGTGACATCAAAAGCTTGTCGATTAACTGCGACCCGATTCTCTGCGCGCGCGTCGCGGCTTTAGGATGACGAGACCAGGAAAGATTATTCACAATATACTATAGACGGCACTGGACGATTGAGGGTCGTGTTCGGATGAGTGAAGAAGAATGCGATTCATCGGGGTTATTGACTCTAATCTTTAATTTTAATTGAATAAGAATGATCCGCGGGGAGAAGTTTTAGGTTTTCTTGATTTTGCTAAGTGTCTTAAGAAGAATTTTTTTTTAATTAGAAACGATCATTAATCCTAATCGTAAAGTTAAGACAGATCTTAGTCTTTTGACAGATCCTAGCGCTTTCGTTTTAGCATCCTCGAGATAAGAATAAAGAAATTGCTGACATTAAATTTATACATATAGATATACGTTTTATTTATACATGTTAAATTTTATAAAGTGTACTTGATCAGAATATGACTTAGCTCAGCTTTATATTTTATAGCTAAAATATTTTTTAAACTTTTTTTAAAGGCGTTTAAAAGGCAAAAAGTTTAGGATTTATATACATAAAATAATAATATATTTCCACAATAGTGACCATTCCAGGGCAAAGTGTCTAAATATTGGAAATATCAACCAGATACTTCATTAAATCTTCTTCTACAAAGATCAAAGTTGCTGTGCGTCATTCCTTTCGTAAGAATCATCACCGCTCTGCGTCAGCTAGGTCCAATAATATTGCAATATTCGATTTATTAATTAGAGAGGGACCTCCGTCACCCTTCGCAAGGGGAGACTGGGGGAGAATCGAGAACACGATTAGGGTCTCCTCCCCCGGCGGCGAGAGAAAACATTTCCCCGGGCCGAGACCGGTAAACATGCGGGTTCGCGCCGTCGAAGATTGACCGGTCATTTCAGGGGTGGCATGGGCACCGGGCTTAGGTCGGCACGATCAGGATACCGTTTCCAACTGCGAATCAATGGTGCCTGATTGGCCGCACTCTCGGCGCCGGGGATGTCGATTACACGGGCCGTCGTATAACCATGGACTACAATGACACCCGTGATTTTTGAGCCGCACCCTTGTGACTTTCCTCTCACATTGTCGACCTCGACGCGATCCCGTCCACGTGGTCGCCGTTTCGCGGTGAGCTCGTTAGCAGCGCTCGGCCTGAACGCGATGAAATTAGCTGATGCCGCCGTACGAACAATGACCGACGGCCATTTTCACCCAGGGACAATGGTGACTCGGGAAATTGCGGCGGAAATTTTGCGGAACGCTTATCAATCGTAAAACGTGCTGAAATTACGAGCTGTGCGTGCTTCTAAAGGTCCGGCGCCCATTCTCCTTCGCTCAGAAGCGGTTCGCGAAGTTGGGGCTAATTTATCTTCTACTTTGCCAACTGCGTGCAAATGTGCGAAGTGCGAAGTGCATCGACGTGGAATGCTTTACTGCATAATTTATCGCTCGAGAGTTTCCGATTTCCTTGCACAAGCTTCGAACGTTAATGAATATCTATCAGCGGGCATTACACTTGATGATCACGACGAATCGGAGCGTAATTCGCAACATTATACCTCAAATCATTCAATCTCTCTGTATCTCTTCGATAACAATAGCCGCGCAAACACACATCGTCGCGCGTGGCGATAAATTATTGATATTCTAATTACCTTGGAATAATTAGGAGATACCACTGCGGTCGTGCGGTTTCTAACGCTGCTGGCGAATGCGTTTCGACGTTCTATCGAGATCTCGCTAAATCGTATAGTAATCCGCTTCATTTGCGACGAATGCATATTCCGCCACTATTAGCAGCTGCAAGCGATACAGAGTAACATGATTAATCGCGGGTCTTAACGTGCAGAAAATAGATTTGACCGGTGCAGACTATTATCGGCGCGTATTTCCGTCAGCTTAGAAAATATCCGCGACGTCTACTTATATTACGTAGAAAACGACGCGTCGTATCAATCTTTCTATTGTTAGCGAAAATAACAAAATTGTTTCAAGACAGAGCTAACAATATTCATTAATTACGTTGTTATCTCAGATTACGTTTGTTTTAGCGCAATATTAGATTAAATTTAAGATTACTTTACTTAAGCATTTAAACGAAGATCTAATTATGGAGACGCTGTAAAAGGTATCTGCTATAGCGACTTCTCAAGAAACAATCTTTTCGATTAATTTTACGTAAACTTTACTAGGTAATTTAAAAGGGAGGGTACTAAATCTAAGACCAGGAGAATTAAGAACACCATGGTAATAAATCCAACAAATTGCGGAAGTTTTCCGATAGGATCATGCCGATAGTGCAAGGACGGACAATTAGGTGAGATTCGCGATCGCGTAAAAAAAAGGGGGAACTGAAACAAAAATGATTTTAATTACGTTGCGCGCGTATCTCCAAATTGCATCCGGAAATTAAACAACGGTGGTTCGTGTCCCAAATACTCTTTTTGTACAGTATTATTTATTAAAAATCAATTCTCTTTCACCATTATTCCAACGTGCTGGAACGTAAATGTATTGTAAATTTATTTTGCCAGTACAGTGTCGCATTGGTTGCATTAAACCGGAAGATTCCTCCGCTCATAGCAGTCTGAATCCCCCCTAAAGCACGAGGGTGAAACCGATACCCGTGCAATTTTCTCAATTGCACGGCCCCATCCTGTTCTATTATCAATACATTTCTCTGCGTTGGTGCAAGTTTGTTTGATTTGGTGGGCCGCTAAAATGAATGGTTTTCATACGTATAATTACGGGATGATACGAAGTATTTATTCCTTCCAAAGACCCATAATTAAGATGCTTTTTGAATATCTTCAATGAATATTACGACAATAAACGCATCTAAATACACGTTAATCCACAGCTTTGCATTTTTCTTTAACTGAAATACGCTATTCGACGGTATAATTGTTTAGTGTACCTAGCGAAATCCAGGCTATTTATCCGGCCATTAGCTCGGGAATAATAATAACCGCGAGCGACTCGAAACAACGACGTTGATTTACTGCGCTTCGTGACCGCGAATTTGCACTCGCACCGCTATCACCAATTATCAAAGTGGAGCTTTATTCAGTTAGCGGAACGCTTGTTTAGCTACGCGAACCGCGATAAATCCGTATAATTTGATCGCTTGCTCGCGCCAACGTCTCGAATGGGAGAGAAGGACGCAAAAGGAGGATTCTTACTGGATGGCGATATTGGCGATTCATCAGCACACCTTCCCCCCCCTCCCTCTGATAAGGGCGCTTGCCCCAATCTTTACTCTCGAAAATGCCAATGAAAATTGACGCGACGGGATCGAGCATTCGCGTGACCCGCGGGATTTAGTTATAGGTACTCATTTAAGTTTCATTTGTGTTACGTGCGCGATGCAGCTGTGCATACTGCACGGTGCATGCTTTCTCTCTCTTTCTCTCTCTCTCTCTCTCTCTCTCTCTCTCTCTCTCTCTCTCTCTCTCTTTCTCTCTCTCTCTTTCTCTCTCTCTTTCTCGCTCTCTCTTTCGTTCTCAACTTCTCTCCTTCTCTCCATGAGCTAATGCATCGCACAACCCCGACACACGCAAGCAAGGACGACCGGCGTCATGTCGGCTCGATAAATCGGCCGGAAGGATACTACCGGCTATCACGACATTCACGACAGCTCCTTTTACGTAAGAATTCCGCCGAATGTCGCGTAAGTGAAATTCCTCGTCCTCGAGCGAATCCCCGAACGAACGGATGCAAACTCATAGTCGCCAGATTCACTCCCGGATTTTTCAACGACATTCAGAATTTTTTTTTTAAAATCGCGGATCTTGTATCATTGAAGTTTTTGCGCAGATATTAGTGTACACTTTTCCCGAACATTAAATGTATTTCCTTCTGTTGATCATTTTTTATAATGATTAATTTTTTTAATCTGTCTTTCCTGACGCGATCCGCGTTTCTAAAAGAAAGAATCCGTGGAAAAGCGTTTGATTGACGGCTGTAAAATGATACGAGCATGGTTCAACCGAGCGTGGACGTATGGTGCGCTCGACGGTAAAAAAGTAATTAATTTCTTGCCCGCGCGTTTCGGTCGATGGCTCCTAGATACTATATCTATCCGAGATTCTCTGTGTACGTAAACGAAATAGCTGGTAAACGAAAAGCATTTGAACTATTTTTAATCCCGGTGGCTGCCGGAAATTCTGAGACATTTTAAAGAGCTTAATTAGAGACATTTTAAGTCTTCTTTCCTTTAATTCGGATATTTCCTGATTTTAATATACGTAAAATAAAATATGTAAAGCAAGATATGTAATTTTTAAAAACGTATGTATTGAATAAACTAATTTCATCATGTTACACGAAGAAAAGTCTTTAAGCAGAATTATTTTATTCACAGCTATTCCGGTTCTTTGTCAATCCGGTGCTTCATTATCGATGCGCATTTACGGACATAGAGAAATTGCCGGCTCGTATAGGAAATACCTCATCCTCTCGGTCCTTTCTAGCTGCGCAATTTCTGTTATCAGATTGCGTTAATTTTCACCACACTGTAATTTAAGCGGAGTCACTTCATAATTTATGATTAAAGCTTTATTCGCGCGATACGGGATATATTACGCTGCGCAATGGAAGCGCCAACACGTATTTAGAGATAGCGCGTGATGGAATATCCTCGTTGTCGAAGCGAGGCCGCGCGATTGTTTCTGTGTATCGGGACTTCCGCTCCCTGATCCGCTTTTCTCGGAATTGATCGATTGCTTGTCAAATATTTTCGCGAGCCGTGCGAAAGAGAAGTCGATCCGTGATCGACGTTTCTACTGCCGTAATCTCGAGCACGGGATGCGAATCGGATTGTATGCAAATATGAGGTCGACATCTTCATGGAAAGAATATCTCACTACTTTATAAGGTGATATTTGGTCTATTTTGCGTATAACGTGTTATAGCTTGATAGTATATTCCGATAAAAACACTCGATTGTGTCAACGAAATAAAAGGAGAAAGAAAAAGTACCATTTAGAAAAAGAAGAAAATAACGTGTATCTGATTCACCGCGTTGCAAGCGCACATAGAGGTATTATAACGTGTCATATATACATGTAATCCATGTGTACATTTCTCTCATTCTTTTTCTGTTTAATTCTTTATTCCCTTTTTAGGAAAGAAAACGGATAAAGGGATATATTTAATAAAGGGATAAGATTATAATTACATTTCTGTTTGTTAATATCTCTCAATTTGTCGTATTATGTCATGTTATTTGTCGTCTATCGGAACTCTGTTTTGTTAATAAAAGACGCAGCATCTTCGAGATAAAAAATGTATATGGATGGAGAATGCTGAGCGAAATCGCGCGCGTCCTTGTCCTCGGTGGAATCGATAACCGTCCGCCTTCGCACACGGCATTCATCCTAAAAAGTATGTCAGCCGGTACGCCGATATGGGTATACATATAGAACCGCCTTAAGCCCCAAAGTTGTTCCTGTACTCGCGTTTTAAGTCGCGGCGAGACTGTGCAATTTCGCGATCGTTAGGAATAAAGCTCACGTGAAACGATGGCAAACTATACAACAACCGGCACCGTTATATTAAGCAAATACGTCCGACCGCGCCGACCGAATTATACCCGAGAGAGATCCTTAATACGCATAATTTATAGCAATTCCATGCATTTTGCGTGCTGGAATCGTTGCAGCGCTCGCAATTTGTACCGCGATTATACGTTCACTCATTACATATATCGTTGCATTCCGCGAGAAATTTCAGGTGAGCTTTTCGCCACATTCCTGAATACGAGGCAAATTTTCATAACCGTCGAAACGATGTTTATTGAAAAATCGATTCGCGTTTGCGAATATTTCATTATCTAAAAATTTAACTCGGGAATACTTTAATTATAATTGCGGTAAAATTATATTATACAATAAACGTAAAGTATTGAGAAAGGCATAATGTCAAATAAATTGTAGTTAGCAAATTTTGAAAAAATTAATTAAATTCTCGACTTTGCTTGTTTCGACTGTTCAAATATTTTTCTTTCCTCGTGAGCTAGACCCCAGCCGCCTGGTTATGGTAATTGACTAGCAGTGATAGGGTCAGTGATAATTATGGACCATATCGGAGCCATCTAATGCGTAGCTGATGATATTATACGCTTGTGTCTACGGAACGTCCGTAATCAATATCCGCGATCCGAGAGATGGTATAATTAATTTCGTGGACCGAAACCTGAGTCGCGCGCGATTACCGCCGCATGTGCTTGCTACTCGCCGTCAGTTTATAGCGTTCGGTTTATAGTGTATACGTGTCGCAAGGGCTTAACCCGGGGTTTTGTCGATGAGACGGGAATCACTTTATCAGGCCCTTACTTAAGGCAGGAGACGAGTTGCCTGGATAAGCGCGCATCAGATTCGTGACGGTGTAAGGGAGCAGCATCGCTTTCAACGATAAGAGACTTTATTAACGAAAGACACGCGAACAAGCTTGCAGAATAGGCGACCCATGTATCAACGCACTGTTAAAACCTCCTCGTTAATAAGTGACTTACATGCGACATCTCGGAATTTTCAAACTTAAAGTTGTTGTCGAAAACTTTAACGTTTCACAGTTTCCTCTCTGCTAATCTATTTTTTCTTACAATAAATTTTCTTAAAGATTTTTAAGGATATTGTATTATCCTCGTACTATAACATAATGGAATTTTAAAATACCATTTGTTCGTGAATTTCATATTTTATAATGTTATTTTTACTTTGATAAATATTTTTTATCGTTATAAAAGTTTTTTTTGTCTTATGTCTATTTAATTTCCTGTAAAAAGTTTATACTATATATTCACAATTTGAAAAACTTTCTTTACAAGAAAAATATAACGTTTTTCTAGTATAAGAGTTATATCGTCGTGTCAATATAAATGTTAAGCACGAGCGGCGTGAAATAATTAAAAGTTTGTCTTGGTGAGCTTTTCAGACATGGCCCGTCGTAACATTGTTCACCATTCCGGGAGCGTCCCGATGTGACGATGGCGTGAAACTTTATGAAAAAAATCATTACAACGCAACGCCTGTCACGCAAGAATTTCGTTATAATTAAGCTTTCAGTGTTATGTGTATATACCTCGCGATACTTTCATAAATTTATTGTCATTCCTGGAATTCTGGAAGATGCTTGAAATTACTTATTACATCGCGCTGCATAGCAGGCAAAATTGCAATTTTATTAAACATTGTAAAGATATACGTATACTCGTGTCAACAGCGGACGAGTATTAACGCGGTTAAACGAATACATTTAAAATCGACATAAATCGAAAGGCCGGCGTAAGTATCAGGGTTTATCGAAATTCCACGAACTATTTTCTCGCCCGCAAGTATTATTTCCTGCGATCGTTTTTCATGTCCGATTTATAGAAAGGATAGCAGCTTCCCCACTTATCATCGATCGTCCATATCTGCATTCCGCCCCGTGGTGTTTCCTCGAAAATGCGGCGGCGAAATGCTGGATATTGCGACGGTGTTACAGATAGCTTCAAGAATAAAATATCCGTTGGCATATAAATATTTCGAGACACGTTTGTCGATAGTAATAACGCGTAGTGTACCGAGATGTGCTTTTCGGCAAATTCTCTGGACCGTGACGGTACGTACCAGTGTTTCACCCTTTCCCTCTCGCTCTGTCCTGAGCAGACTCTACGCAGGTTTTACAGGTACTCGCGATTATAGACGCGGTATACTCGATAAGCATACACCCGCGGTCTAGAAGTAATTAAAAGTTTCCCTCATTGACGAAGTTCGCGCCTGGATACTACACCGGCGGCGTTGCTCGCGACGCTTTCAGAAGCGTCACGAAGTCGGAAGTATAGGTATGCTAAAGGGAGCGATCGTTGTTGGCGCTGAGATTATTTACCGTAATTACAAATGTAATACAGTACAAATTGCATACAGGTTTCCCGCTGATGAGAGATTGATCCGAAATGTAGATGCAAGTGATTTGTGAACCTTCCTAAATGCAATATTCTTTTAAACATATAAGTTTGCTTTTGAACGTAAAGATATTTTTTACATGTACCATTTCAACTAAAAAGATTGCGTAACATTAATTCCCTTTGAGACGAGAGACTAACTCGTCTTTCTTCAGTTTCTACGTGGCTTTTATGTACAACGTGAAAAGACTATATCCGTTGGAGATTTTCTCGAGTATGTACACGTACGCGATACGGTGTGGAAAAATGATTGGCTGCATCAGGCCCGATACATTTAGAACTACGACGGTTTGACCCGCTTGCATATCGATGTCGTTAAATAAAACATGCCGAATCTCACGAGAACGGATCGAAGGCGTTACATCCAGAAAACTCCAATTGAATTTTCGACATGGAATCGTTAAAACTTTCTTTTTCAAGAAAGAACGACGGTTGATGGTCCGTCGGAATTGCCGGCGAAGTTTTGGAATTCGTAACTAATATAATATTACGATAATGCAAGTTCTTCTTCTCCTGCGCCAACAAAAGAAAGTTCAAAGAATTACGCGGGCTTACAGACGAGCAGCGATTTAATTCCAAACGATTTCAACTTGCAATCGATTCATCTTTTTTTTTCCCCACGGTCGAATAAGCACGAAACTCTCGATCATTGTTTCAACAATTCCTGAAATTCGCCGAAGAAGAAATATCGCTGCACCCGCATGGGTGCATGAAGCATGCTAACGTGAAATAATTGGAATCGTGAAATCCGTATCTAAAAGGTATGAATACCTATACAAACTCGTTTGCAAATCAATTCTTCCTTTCTTTGCAAGAGAAAATATGTTTCTGAATATATCGTACGTTTATTGAGAAAGAACCGCAATGTATCATTTTTCTTTTATGTAGCAATATCTAAATTTAAAATCATGCACTATTGAAAAGTATTAAAATACATTTGCCGTATTTGCCGTAATAACATGCATGCTTAGGGGGTTTGAATTGACTTTCCAAATAATAACTGGTCTCCAATTCTTTCGAGTTCCTTAAATTTGTCACGAGCATTATTGAAAACTCGTTGCATCGGGTAGGGTCGCGTTATCAGTAGCCGAATCTATGATCGATATTCACGATAATGTCGACCGGTATGACGCGGCGCGGAAAAAAGAGACGAAGCGATGGGAAAAGGGAGAAACGAGGGAAAAAAAGAGAAGCGAAAACGCATCGAGCGGCGACGGCCGTGTGGAGCCACAGGTATCCCGCAGAATTGCGCGACTTTCGGTCTACCGACCTACAGGTTGTTCCAAACCCCGTCGAGCTTCCTCGTCTCTACCTGTCATCTTCCTGTTCTCGCCTTGGAAATTTATCATCGAGTTTATCATCCGCGTCGTGCGAGAAGTGCATACGTGGAACAACAGAATTGCCACTAGCGATATTATTAGCAGTATAATACGATGATGGAACTTTAAAATTTTTTCTTAGGAATATTTTATTATCTGTGTTGTTTATATTATATCTTATTTTATAATATTTTGTATTATTTCAATTGCAAGATATATAGTGTTGTCTCTTTTATCAGTGTTTACGATTGCAGATAAATTCTTTCGAAATACCTGGCGCCTACGTACGCGTAAATGCACGCTGAATATTCCTAGTGTTGCATCATATATACAGCGAAATGCAACAGTCTCGCGTTTAACGAGTACCGATTAAACGCGCCGCGCTGTCTCGCTCGGCAGACGAGCCGCCGTAATTCACGGGTGCCCCGGCAATATTTCACCGCACATCTCCAAATCGGCAAAACTCTTCCTGCACTCAACTACATTTTTAATAAATCAACCGTACTGCTCGCCCACTCCCGCGCCGACCTTCCATCCTCTTCGCATGCCGCTTTTCTCCGCCATTCTCTTCGCCCTTTTTCGCCCACGCGCAGCGCTGGATTTAGGTACATACCCGGGCTTTGCTGCGCAAAAATTTCTGTAACTTCTTTTGTCCGTGATTCTATAAGATTAATAACTTTATAATTCTCCGATCCTTCCTTTCAATTTTTAAATAAAGGAATATAAATTAGAGTTACTTGACTTTCTTTGAAACATTTAAAAAATATCTTTGCTATCTAGTACTTGATTCATACACATCGTACTATAAGAATTGAGTATTTACACAGTACAAATAGATACTATCCTTTCACCAAAACATTAGAAAGAATTCAGCTACTTATATATTCTTTTTTAAATAATATTTTTAATAATTTGATTGTTATATTTATTATTATAATGTAGTTTAAGAAGAAGAACAACACACACAGAGTTGTTGACAGAGTGGCGGGAATAAATTGGCGTAGGGAGTCCTTGTCCTTAAATCCACCCCTGCTTGACGCGGCGTATGCGCGTGCCACGGTCGTTCGTGCACCCCCTCGACCCGCTGTAGTATTGATCCACGACCATCCCTCACGCCGTACTCCACCGCCACGTCGCGTATAGGGGATGGTAGCAGCAGCAGCAGCGGCGAAGCGACGGTGATGAGGGACGTGGGGGAGTGTCGGGGCAGAGGGGAGGCTGCTGGGGAACCCAAACCGAAACCCCAACCCCGCAAACTGAACCCCGAGCCTCTCCCGCTTGGTTCGCTCTTTGCCCTCCTCGGCCACACCGTCCCGTTTCATCCCTCGCACCAACACCCACGCGAACGACAATACGTGAGCGGTGTGATCACGCGGGATTGTACGAGTGTATGTACATGTGGGGTGTATATGCATGTGTGTAGGTGCGTGAGCTCTCTATACGAGAATGCACGTAATTAAGATGCGTAGAAAATGTGGTGTTTATGAAATTGGAATGACTGAGATGGTAAAAAGAAAAAAAAAACAACAGCTCGCTCTTCCAACATGTTGCGAGCGATCTATTATGAGAGAGGTGTGAATCGAGTCCTGAAAAATATTGTTAAAGTAAATATACCGTTTTCACGTGCGAAACAATTTTTGCTCGTTTCCAGCGGTCTGCACAATTTATGATTTTTACAGACTAGTTTCGACACACAGAAAAATATTTTTTCGTTTTCTGGAACAACAGTTTCGGCCCTTGTATTTGCGAAAATATTTTATATAAAATTTTTTTATTGCACAGCAAAAATGTTTAAGATTATAATAGAAATTTAGATTGTTTCACCGTCTCTCTTTTACATTAAAAAAATCCAATCATCTCGCTCATACTCGCTTGCACCGTGACATTCAACATGGCTGCGTGTCCCACCGACTGACGAGAAAATGAGAAAGGGCAGCCGTCGGTGGTCGGGGGTCGGCGGTGGCAAGGGGTGACAGAGCGCGAGCGAAAGGGAAAATCGAGGAGAAACGCGACCTGCGTGCGTTTAACCCCCGAAAAAGAAATTCATCGTGAATCCACTTTGAGAGAAAGCGAGCTCTCCGCGGAGCACAAAGGATCGGAGTATTGTTTACTCTGATGTGATGGGTGGGAGGGGGAGTGGGACTGCATCGGGGGGGGGGGGGGGATGGCTTCGGGGGGGTTGACTGGAAGGAGAGAGGATTGCCGAGAATTCGACCACGCGATAAAGGGATGACAACGGTGGTTCGCTCGAGTTGGCAGAGCCAGACTTCCGACCCCTTTCTCTCTCTCTGTCTCTTTCTCTTCTTTTTTATTCAGTGGCTGAAAAGCGCGCGGTCGGAAACGAGGAGGACGTCGGCATGCGAATTGAGGTGGCCGATTGTACATATTCACGAGGGTTTTTGTCTCTCGCGATCCCTCTTGCTGCGTCGCGAGATCTCTTCGGGGAAAATTGCTTATTAGATACTACAACGAAGGACGAGAACCCTTTGATCGAAGCATCATCAGGTCTATTCTGCTTATCGCGGATCCGAAAGCGTGGCGTTCCCGCAGTGATTTTACTACTTTTCCACGATTGTGGATTCAATTCTCTACGACAGCGTTTGTAGCGTTTAAATTTAGAATCATTAAGACACTACAAATTAATTTGAGACTCCCTATTAAAGAAATTCTCTATAAAAGATAAAGTAAATTATATGATGTGATTTTTATTAGTACTGTTATTTTATTAATTACTGTTATTTTTAGAATTAAGAATTTCTAGATAAAATAAACATTATATGCATATTGCATGAACGGAGAACCGTGATAATTTTTAGTGTAAAAATGCCACTTTATTATGAGATATCTCAAATGACAACTCTATTTCTTTTTTACGCAAAGTCTCATTTCTTTTAATTGTTCTGCGTATTTCGTTAGCTTGCTGGAGTATGACGTTAAGCAATTTGATACAATAACGAAGAGTAGGGAAAAGTTGATGGCGGAATTTCTAAAGAATTGGTTGTCGTATTTATTCATGAACTTCTTGTTTCGCGGCCTCGTTCAAGCGACAATAATTAACGGGAAATTGCTTATAGATCCTCGTATATTTACCTATCAAGCAAAAAGTGGTACTACCGTATTATTAAAGAATACTGAAGTCCATATCTTTTAAATACAAACTTAATTTCGTTATTTGCTGAAATTCGTTAAATTCACGTCAAATTGTTTGGTAATTGTTTCGGTAATTACTCCAATTTTCGAGATCAAATTTTTTTTAAATTAAAAAACCACTCTAGATTATATACATAAATGAGAACTGTATTATAGTTATATTACATTTTATTATACAATTAATAACATTTCAGACTCAATGAATAGATTTTTAACATTAATTATTTTATTGCTGTTTTTTTTTCTTTTGCAGACTTCTTATTTTCGGTTTAGTCGTAGTTGAGAAACACTGACTTAGGGAATATCGATTTCAGGTTTTGTTTTGGAAAGATAATATATTTGTGTGACGTCCACACAACGAATGATTGTCCGATCCGTCATATTAATGCAATCATTTATTCTGTCCGCCATTATTTCGAATGCTTTACAATCTGTCGTCGAAATTGCAACATCGATACGTAGGTATAGAAATCGATATATACCACCGAAAGGCTGATTGTTTTTATGTATGAACCGGGTGCAACCGTCGCCATCTGCTAAATCGCCGCATACATTAGACCGATGAAACACGTCGTTCGAGAATTTAAGCACGGCATGCATATTCATAAGCGTCACCTTTCTACCGCGACGAGTGACTAATTTTACTGCCATTTTTGTCAAAGAACGTCAAATTAAGGCAAGGAATTATGCCTTAATTTGATAGGAAACTGTGTATTCTCACCACGTATAAAACTAAGAAACGATTATCCGATAAATGAATGTTTAAACAGAGAGAAAGATATGATAAGAAATTAGTTTTCCGAAAGAAACGTCTATATTAGAAAAATATCGGAGCTAGTGCTTATGCAGTCTTATTTTATATTATTATTTATTAACATTATAATATAAATGTTATAGAATCACAATTTGCCTTGACAATAGGATGGTTGTATCACTGTTCGGCGATACATTTTACTGTGTTATTATATTTCAATGAGATCAAAAATATCAATATCAAGTAGATATGAATTAATATTAAAAAGGTGTGTACCAATGAAACAGACATTACAAACTTTAGCCTGCGTGTAATTACAGCCGCAATGCGTATACGCTCGTACAATTGATACGTGAAATAAAATAAATCCGTTCGTGCGCAATTCCAATGCAAATACCAGACGCCGGTTTCATCGATGTCCATCAGGGGGTCGGCGGCGGCGTCTCGTTTCGAAGTAAATCGCATCGACGGCCAATACCACCAACTGCGCACGGCGTGGCGGAATAAAAAAATAAGGGGGAATTAAGATAAAGCGATCGTGTCGGATTGATCGAAGCATGTTGCCTCGCGAACGATCGATAGCTCCTGGAAGCTAAATTGGAACGGCTTGTAACGGACGTTCGCCCTGGTTTCGGCCGCAGACGGAGACTAACGGCTGTCCTGTCGATAATAAATCGCCTACTCGTCTTCGAGCAACTTCGAGAGCAGCCAGAAGAGCCTTCTTCAGAGTTTCCTCTTATCTCTTACACTACTAGATAAATTAAAAATGTTACAGGGGTGGACGGGTAAAAGCAATAACTGAGATATTTTTGACGTGCTCTTAAATTATTTTTTTTCCAATAGGGTAGATACAGGACATCTTAGTTATATATTTTAACTATAACTCAGGTACTCCAAGGATAAATCCCGATTCTTCTCCAGCTATTTTAAAGCTCTCTCTCTCTCTCTCTCTCTCTCTCTCTCTCTCTCTCTCT